>NC_137828.1:9008977-9018977 GCF_963921795.1 Nannobrachium achirus
GTGAATGAAGCACAAGCAACAGCAAAAAAAAATATATATCGCTTATTAATACAAAGTAATTTAAATTGTATATGGGCTCGTGTTGTGTGTACGTGTATGGATGCATGTGCATTCTCTCTCTCTCTCTCTCTCTCTCTCTCTCTCTCCCCCCCCCCCCCCCCCCCTCCCCTCCCCCTCCTCTCCCCTCCTGGCACAAAGCACTCTTGTTCCTGTAGTGAATGTGCGCTGCCCCCGAGCCATTCAGTCCTTTGTGGAGCCGAGGGGCCCCCTTGGTTCCCCCCCTCTCGCTGGGTCAAGGGGGGGCGGGGGGGGTGCAGGCCCAGGGCTTATCCCCTCTCCCCCCCCCCCCCGGTTTGTGGGGAGAAGAGAGAGAGAGAGAGAGAGTGGAACCCTGATTGTGTGTGTCGGTGTGTGTGTGTTGGTGTGTGTTGGTGAGTGAGTGAAGGAGAGAATGTTTTAAGTTTAAATTCAGTGTGTATGTGAGAAAAGAGTGTACGTTAAGCTAAAATAGCCTGTGTGTGTGTGTGTGTGTGTGTGTGTGTGTGTGTGTGTGTGTGTGTGTGTGTGTGTGTGTGTGTGTGTGTGTGTGTGTGTGTGTGTGTGTGTGTGTGTGTGTGTGTGTGTGTGTGTGTGTGTGTGCCTGTGACAATTTTTACATAATCGTCTAATCGCAATTATCTGACAAAATCTTGATTATTTTGTCACAATGGTTACTTATAATCGTTTCAATGTTGAAAAATGTTCATATTTTTTGACATTCTCAGCTTGAGAAAGCTCTTACGACCGAAACGTCGGCTCCATTATTAATAAACTCCCTGAAACGGACGAGCGGCAGTGTGCGGGTCAATCTGTCTAATCGTCAGATCTCCTCCTAATAGTTAAAGCACAAAATAATGTGTAAATGGTGCATTTATATAGCGCTTTTATCCAAGGCGCTTTACATAGATTGTGCATTACATTCACCCATTCACGCACACGTTCATACACCGGTGGCGGAGGAAACCATGCAAGGCACCAACCTGCTCACCGGGAGCAACTAGGGGTTTAGAGTCTTGCTCAAGGACTCTTCGACATTACTCAGGGGGAGCCCGGATTTGAACTGGGAACCCTTCGTGCTCTAATAACGGTTTCTCTACCCCTGAGCTATGCCGCCCGCGTAATAATGCGTTCCAGTCTAAATGGGTTAAACCCCTCCTCCCCCCTATGAAGAACATTCACGGGGGGCCCGCAGTGAATCCTTGTACCCAGGGCCCAGAGTTTGGTGCTTCCAGCTTCCTAAACCAATTAGTTGGGACTTAAAGTTATACCATGTATTTTTTTTTATAAAACAAATCTTAAAATTGTCCCTAATCGCTAACGTTTTAGAACACCCACTCCGTTATTTTCAAGCTTCTCTTTATATGTTTTCTATGATCCTGGCCGGGGTCCGGTTTTCGCGGAAAAATAACGGCATCTGCGTCATCTGTATACGTTGTGTATATGTTGGCCAATCACATCGCGGATCATACACACATGATACACTACCAGCCAATCACAGCTTATCTGCCGTGTCTTCAGGAAGTAGCCTCGCTCAGCTACAGTGTTTACCATGGTGAAGGATTCGTAACCTCTTAATCCCCAAATCCTGGCCAGAAAATTACAGTTTTACCAACTGGAACTAAATATTTTGAGATGCGGGTCTGTGGCCAAATAATATAATTTTGGGGGTCCTTCACATGAAAAGGTTTGAGAACCACTGACATAGCAGTCTCTCAAGAACAGACTAACTGAGCTCCAGTTAAGTGAAAAGGACCTTTTCTTTGATGATGGCTGGCCAGATTGCTGACATAGAAACGTAGGTTTTTCAAAAGATCTTAGAAGGATTCAAAAGACACTTATAGAATCGGGTCAAAATTAAATTTTCACGATTTTTCAAAATAGCAGATTGCTGTGAGCTTGTATATCTGCTATTTTTCAATAGTTAAAGCATAAAATAATGATATACAATACAGTGTACCCGTTCTGAATGGCCTTAAACCCTGGCGTGTCTTGGTGTGGTGGTGGTTGACGTGGCGGTGGTTCAGCATGCTGTCCTGTTGTTCCTCCACAGAGTGTGTTCGCCGGCGTTGACGGCTCGTCGTCCTCAGGGGGCGGAGCGCTCGCCATGATGGGCGGAGCCGGCTCCGAGATGTCGTTGTCACAGCAACAGCAGCAGCCCGCCTCCTCCCTGGCCCCTCCCTCTCCTTTCACGGCCACCGCCCCTCTGAACAGCACTGCGTCTACACACGTAAGTGCACGCACACACCTGCAGAGACACACACACACACACACACACACACACACACACACACACACACACACACCTGCACACACACACACACACACACCTGCACGCACACACACACACACACACACACACACACACACACACACACACACAGTTCTCTTTTTTATGCGTACACAGGAGTAAGCTACTTGTTATTGCACTGAATGATTGTTAATCTAGTCCTGGAAATTGGGTTAAATATTCTGGAAAGGTTTTGGAAAAGGTTTGGAAATGAATTGGTAAAAATCCTGCTTACAGGTCTTTACATACCGGGGGCGAATTTGCGAAGCAAATAATTCGCCTTTTAAAAAAAAGACGCAGAGGCGAAAAAGCGTCTTTATTTATTCACTCTTGTGTCGAACTTTGCAAACAGGATCCCAAATGTAGTGGAATAGAAGTAAAAGTACTGGAAAATTGGACATACTCAAGTAAAGTACAAAGTAGGCCTAAATGTACTTTACATCACTGGCTGCGACTGCCTGGCTGCTGCTGGGGAACCCTTAAACAAACATGCGAAACATTAAATAAGAGTTGGATCATGTTTAACCGGAGTCTAGCACATCGATACGAACGGAAGAATTATGTTAGAATTATATTGATTGCAACAGAATCATGAGGCCTGAGAAGAATGGCAAAAAGTTTTCTCCTGTTACTTTCATCCAGAACTGTAGGGAAGGCAGGACAACACTTAAAAGGAGCTGTAGTCAACTTTTTCATGAAAACGGATGCTAAAATAAAATGTTTCGAAAATATTTTATAAAAAATAAGCTTTATACATATGTTTCTATTCGAAAATTACCACAAAAAGCGTAAAATAATGATAAAATAATCATTCTGGCCATTGTCGGGCTGACACTTTGTTTACATTCTAGTCTACCACTATCAAAGAATAGACTAGAATGTAAACAAAGTGTCGGTCTGACAATGGCCAAATGATTATTTTATCATTATTTTACGCTTTTTGTGGTAATTTTTAATGGAAACACATGTATGAAGCTTATCTTTTTATAAAATATTTTCCAAACATTATTGAAGCGGTGGGAAACGCGCTTCCAATGAATGGCTTTGTGTGTATCACGCCATATATGGTCATTTCAGTCCAGAATGAACAGGCTTTTTCAAAAACAGAATGTCCGTTTAATTATATATATATATGGTGATCTCAGTCCAGAATGAACAGGGTTTTCAAAAACACAATGTCCGTACCTTATGTCCATATATGGTCACTCCAGGCCAGAATGAACAGGTTTTTCCTGTCCCGTACGTGTAAAATATCAGTCCAGAATGAATAGGCTTTTTCAAAAAGCAAAATGTGTTGTCCCATGTCCATATATGGTCATTTCAGTTCAGAATGAATAGGCTTTATATGTCCTGTACATCTAGAATATGTGTGCGGTGTCCCTCCCGGTCAGATGAATGGATACTTTGAGGATTGGTCAAGCTTCACATGATAATTTGGCCTTCAGGGTTTATCTGTCTTATTTAAACACTTTATATTTATTTATGTATTTATTTAATTACAAATTCTTATTTTAATGTATGTGTTTTAATCTATTTAATTTTTTAAACCTATTATACCAACTGTCATACCAGCTCTCCAAATACATTCAGAATAGAAGTTTTATCTGTCCACCGCTTCAATTCGAACCGAGGTTTGATTTTTTTTATTTTAGCTTCCGTTTTTCAAGGAAAAGTTGACTATAGCTCCTTTAAACTTAAAAATCCAGCAGCCTTTGCAGCTAAAGTTCAAACCCCTGCGGTAATCATCCTCCAATCCTGACCTCTCCTCCTGCCTGTCCATTCACACCCCCCCCCCCCCACCCCCCCCCCCCCCCGAGCCCCTCGGTCCAACCAGCATCATTTCTCAACTCCACTTCACTTAATACCCCCCTGCAAACACACACGCACGCACACGCATGCACACCGCAAACACACACACGCTCACTCACTCACACACACACACACACACAACACACACACACACACACACACACTCTCGCCCTCTCCTCTCTCCATCCCTGTCCACGCTTGTCATCTCTCTCTCTCTCTCTCTCTCTCTCTCTCTCTCTCTCTCTCTCTCGTCTCTCTCTCTCTCTCTCTCTCTCTCTCTGTGATGTAATGGCATCTGACAAGCAGCACCACAGTAGGGATGTGGAGGGTGGAGCTTCACTCTGGCCCCTGATGGCTTGAGTTCCAGCAATGCCCCCCCGACCTCCTCTCTCTTTCTCTCTCTCTCTCTCTCTCTCTCTCTCTCTCTCTCTCTGTCTCTCTCTGTCTCTCTCTCTCTGTCTGTTTGTCCTACACATCTTATAGAAGATGAGGCCCACAGGATATTACGCCTGTTTGCAGCATACAGAGAGATAGGAGGGGAGGGGGGGGGGGGGGGTTGTTGGAGGAGAAAGAAATAGGAGAAATGTGTGGTTTTGTGAGTTCGTGGTGTTTCACCTTACTGGACATCTGGGAGGCCTTCCCTGTGTGTGTGTGTGTGTGTGTGTGTGTGTGTGTGTGTGTGTGTGTGTGTGTGCGCGTGCGTGTGCGCGCGTGAGAAGGAGAAACCATGTGCTATTTTAAGTCCTCGGCAGACTCATAGCCTACTGTTATTGGCTGGCAGCCCAACATGGGAGAGAGAGAGACACTGAGAAATGGAGAGATAGAGAGAAGTGGGGGGAGAGAGAGAGAGGAGAGAGGCTTTGAATGAAAAATGAATGCAAATGAAAAATGAATGTAGATGGTGGAGGTGGAGGAAGGGGGGGGGGGAGTGGGTGGGTGGGCTGTTTGAAAAGACTCTGGAGATGTGAAATGAAAAGGGCTTCCCCTTCGAGAGACGTGATTTCTTTCTGTTTGTTGTTTTTGTTTTTTACATGTTGTTAAAGGCCCATTCCCACTGGGCCAGATAACATATAAAAAAAATCTCTTTCTCAAGATATTTTTCCATTCAAAGTGGATGGTAGATACAGATAAAAAAATATCTGCCACAGATATTTCTTTTATCTGTGGCAGATTGCACACACAAACAAAATGCAATGCATTTTTGGTTAAAGAGATGTAACTAGTTTTGCTATATAGGAAGGGGATATCTTAAAAAGTCCTGGAATAAATTCCTTACCAAAAGATGTCTTCAACAATGTGTTTGTAAAGGTGTCTAGTAACACATCTCACAAAGACTGAAATTCAGTTTCCCTAGGAGAATCCGTGACAGATGATGAAAGTTGGCGTCCCATTAAATTAACTATACAGGATAAAACGCACAAAATAAATATGCTTTAACTAGCATGTGAGAGGTCAAACTAGGGGTTTTAATGATTCTGAATCCATTGCAAGCATTTGTTTTGCACAAAAAACATTCCTTGGGGTGAAGGTGGCTCCCACAAAACTGTGAAAAGTGATGACTCATCACTAAACCATAGTTTTGTCGGGCTGTTTTTTGAAAACACACATTGACATGAATCCAAAATACACTGATGATTGTGCTGTAAAACAGTGAAACTAAATGGAATCTATGAGAAGGTTGTGGGGGTCCCTGCTTCATCTCTCTCTCAACTAAGGGGTCCTTGGCCTGAAAAACGTTGAAGACCCCTGGGTTAGAGGAACCACTGGGCTTAAAAGCAGAGACACTGAAACATTCCCACATACATAAAATAGACAGCCATTTTGTTTGGGTTTCTGTTTTCTGCCCTGTAAGCCCCCTAGGCCCCCCCCCCCCCCCTCAGTCTGTCCTCGCTCCTTATTTGGGAAATGCCCTAATTGGATTAAAGTCTATGCATCACAAGCACTTTGTCATCATGTCAGAGGATACAGTAGGGGTTCTTTCAGCCGTGTGTGTGTGTGTGTGTGTGTGTGTGTGTGTGTGTGTGTGTGTGTGTGTGTGTGTGTGTGTGTGTGTGTGTGTGTGTGTGTGTGTGTGTGTGTGTGTGTGTGTGTGTGTGTGTGTGTGTGTGTGTGTGTGTGTGTGTGTGTGTGTGTGTGTGTCGTGCGGGTTGTTGTGGTGTTGGTTCTTGGTAAGGACGGTAACAGCGAGGAACTACGAAGAGGAATTGATTCAATATTTAGATATTTGATTTAAAATGTTTTCCCATACACACCATTGTAACTTCAAACTCCATTTTAACCATGATAGTTTGATTATAAACACGCATTATTTTTTTTATGGTGACTCATACTACCCTCCTAATATGTGAGCAGGCCGTGTTTTAAACAATGGGTGTGTATGGGAGAAGCCCTGGAGGGCCTGGTAACATTTACATCAAATATCTAAATATTGAATCAAGCAAGTTTTTTTGAAAGCGGGGACATTAGCCAAAACATAGCCGATGCGCAACGCATGGTGAGCTTGTGGACCGGCTATTTTTGGGTGTAGAAGGAAGAATTGGTCACGGTAGGCTACAGTTCTCTTAAGACTACAGGGGTTTATGAGTGTTTAAGATGGAAGCTGTGAAGGCACGTTGACATGTACTGATGGTAACCAAACCCAAACATGTGTGAAGGAGGTCGACGTCTCCGGCTGAAAAGAACACATGTTGTCCACAGGCCTGTCACAGTTATTACATAATGGTCTAATCGCAATTATTTGACATAATCGCAATTATTTTGTCATAATCCTCATAATCGTTTCCACGTTTTCAAACATTTTCAAAATAGTGGCAATAGCCGATCGACAAGCTTGTTCTTTTGAAAGCGTAACGTTGTCAAATATGTCAGTCATTTCTTTGTATATTTAGGTTAATGTGTCACATCTGCCACGTGCAACTTCAAAGTCTAAAAAACTAACAGAAATGTATGTCAATTGTCAACGACAAAAACACAATTAAATTGTTAATCGCAATTATGTATTCATAAACTAACTAACTCTCTCTCTCTCTCTCTCTCTCTCTCTCTCTCTCTCTCTCTCTCTCCATAGGTGGGCCTGTCAGGGTCGGTCTTCAACCTGGCCCCCTCCCACATGTTTGGAAACCGGCTGAACCCCAACTCGGCCATGGCAGCACTCATCGCCCAATCAGAGGCCTCACCAGCAGGTATGGGACTGTGTGTGTGTTGGAAATGAATTGGTAGAAATGTGTGGGAACCCTGAATTTACAATTTAGGCATTTACCAGACGCTTTTAATCCAAAGTGACTTACAATAAGCAGGTAATACATCAATATAATAAGCAATATAATATGTCAGTACATCAACAACAATACAACAAATGCATAGGAATATCAATCTAGAAAAAATAATAACATAGGTCGACCATGCACCTAAAAGCAGTAAAAAGAATACTTTTCTAAAACCTAAAAATGCTACCTACTGTAGCTTCATGTGTGGTCATGGAGGGAAGGGGGGGGGGGGGGGTTACAGTAGTGCTATGGGTTTAGGTGGAGACTGTAAAGATTGCAGAAGAAATGTGAAAATGGCATTCATAAAATCAGCGCGTCCTCACAAGTCTAATAATACAACCCTGTGTGTGAGAGATGGTGACTGGCTACATATTTGTGGTGTGTGTGTGTGTGTGTGTGTGTGTGTGTGTGTGTGTGTGTGTGTGTGTGTGGGGTGGGGGTAATGGACAGGTCACACCCCCTGGGTCCCACAGAGGTCAGGGGTCACAGCTCAGTGACATTTAGAGGCTCCTCCCACAGCGCTCCAGTTGCAAACCCGTTCTCTCTCTCTCTCTCTCTCTCTCTCTCTCTCTCTCTCTCTCTCTCTCTCTCTCTCTCTGTGTCTCTCTGTCATGCACACGGACATATAGAAAAGATTGACATGAATAAACATACAAATCTCCATCAAGCCAATGGGCCATGAGACACACACACACACACACACACACACACACACACACACACACACACACACACACACACACACACACACACACACACACACACACAGAGAGAAAGCATGGGAGGGGATGAAAGTGTCCATGGGAAACTCCAACCCAAAGTAGTACTGTTCTCACCAATCCTGTCCAAACCGCCATGTCTGCTCCGTGTGCAGTGGTTCTCAACCTTTTCAGGCCTAAATAATCATATTTTAACTGGGGACCCCCTCCACCTTAACGAGCACTAAGAGTTGAGGCATTACATTTTTATAACACGGTTCTATTGTGAAAATAGCAGATCTACATGCTTACAACGCCTCGCATTGCGAGGCGTTGTGAGCATGTAGATCTGCTATTTTCATAATTTCTGCCTCTAATATTTGACACTTTGGCCAATGTTTAATTCGTCATTTTAAAGGTATTAAAGAGTCCTTAAATTGTCACTTTAGAAATGTGCAGATACCCTCTTAACTTTAACTTTGTTGGTTTGTTTACTTTTGAGTGAGAAAACAATGTTGCACATTAAGCTAATCATCTGGAGACCCCCAAAATAATTTGGGGGTCACACACGCGCGCACACACACACACACACACACACACACACACACACACACACACACACACACACACACACACACACACACACACACACACACACATAGTCACACTAATCATGAGTGAACATATAGTGGCCCCCTCCATCACCCCTGTTCTATAGCGTTGCTGTCGGGCAGAAACCCATTATTTCCATATTCTAAGTTGTCGTGTTCTTTGGTAAATTAGAGACCCTACTTGAGCACACTGCAGCGTCATACAAAACGTGGTGCGAACTGAGGCGTTTTGAGCCTGTAGATCTGCTATACTCTATGACAGGGTTCCCCAATAGGCGGCCCGCGGGGGGCTACTGTCTGGCCCCCACCAACCCCAGTAATAATGGTGGTATAAGAGCAGCAACAACACTAGTATATCGTCGTTGTCGGGTGGAAACCTTGTATCTCCAAATTTGTATGTTCTTTTGCAAAGTAAAGCCCTGCTTCATCATACAAGACCGTTGCACAAAAGTAGTGAAAACAGCAGATCTACAAGCACACATTGTGCACACATCGCATTGTGTGCTTGTAGATCGGCTGTTTTCACTAGTTTAAATCATTTTTACAATGATAAATGCAAAACAAACGGTTTTGGACATACAAAATTCTCACCCGACAACGACGATATCTGAACTGTCGCTGGACTGGAGTAACGGGAACGCCACCGTCGCCCCCTGCAATGTTGTGGCCCTCAGCTTGGTACCTTAGACATAATTCGGCCCTTGGGGAAAACTAATTGGGGAACCCTGCTCTATGATCTGAGGCGTTTTGATCCTGTAGATCTGCTATACTCTATGATCTGAGGTGTTTTGAACCTGTAGATCTGCTATACTCTATGAACTGAGGTGTTTTGAACCTATAGATCTGCTATACTCTATAAACTGAGGCGTTTTGAGCCTGTAGATCTGCTATACTCTATGATCTGAGGTGTTTTGAGCCTGTAGATCTGCTATACTCTATGATCTGAGGTGTTTTGAACCTATAGATCTGCTATACTCTATGATCTGAGACGTTTTGAACCTATAGATCTGCTATACTCTATGATCTGAGGTGTTTTGAACCTATAGATCTGCTATACTCTATGATCTGAGGCGTTTTGAGCCTGTAGATCTGCTATACTCTATGAACTGAGGCGTTTTGAGCCTGTAGATCTGATATACTCTATGATCTGAGGTGTTTTGAGCCTGTAGATCTGCTATACTCTATGATCTGAGGTGTTTTGAACCTATAGATCTGCTATACTCTATGATCTGAGGTGTTTTGAGCCTATAGATCTGCTATACTCTATGATCTGAGGCGTTTTGAGCCTGT
>NC_137828.1:9023977-9041477 GCF_963921795.1 Nannobrachium achirus
GCCACCGCCAGGGTTCATGTGGTGCATGTGACATTATTGATCCGGGTTAAAGACGGGCGGAAGGAACATCAGGTAAAAGTGTCCCGTCCACTTTGTTTTGATACGTTTTTAAAACCCCAAATCTCTCTCTCTCTCTCTCTCTCTCTCTCTCTCTCTCTCTCTCTCTCCTGCCATGATGTGTCAGTTCTCTGGTTCGCACTCGACAGATCGTCTCGGCACACCGAAGATTTATTACATCAGAGCTGTCTGCTCCTCTCTCTCTTTTATTTCTCTCTCTCCGCCTGTGCTCCCTCCCTCCATCCCCTCCCCACCCCTCCTCTCCTCTCCCTCTCTTCCCTCTCTCTCTCTCTCTGTGCTCCCTCCCTCCCCCACCCCACCCCTCCTCTCCTCTCCCTCTCTTCCCTCTCTCTCTCTCTCTGTTAGAAACACTTTTCATTAGCGCCCACTGTAACAACAAATTGATGTAGCTTTATTGCCAACAGCGTCTATGTTTGTCTGACGTTTATGTTGGCTCGTTAATCTCTCCCCCGTTGACCTCTCTCTCTATCTCTCTCTCTCTCTCTCTCTCTCTCTCTCTCTCCAGGTCTCCGATTGGCGGCCTGCAGATCCGCTACGACCCGGGGTCGTTGCCGGGGGCGGGGCTGGGGTTGCTAGGGGCGGGGGGAGGCGGAGGGGACGCGGCAGCGCCCCCGGTGGCCACCAGCATAGAGCAGCTGCTGGAGAGACAGTGGAGCGAGGGCAACAACTTCCTGCTGCAGCACGGAGCGCACGGCGACGGTGAGAGAGAGCGCACGCACACACACCTTTTTCAACACAATTCTTCTCTTCATGAGGGGTCCCTAGAACAGGGGTCTTCAACAGGGGGTCCGGGACCCCTAGGGGGTCCTCAGAGTTACTACAGGGGGTCCTCCAAATCTTTGTGTGATACAAACCTTTTTTTTTCCTTTTTTATATTAACCACTAGAACCATAGCGTCCATATTCTGAGAACTTTAGACAAAAATAGCAGATCTACAAGCTCGCAACGCGTCGCGCTGCGAGGCGTTGTGAGCTTGTAGATCTGCTATCTTCGGCAAAGAGCTTTGGTGTAGAGGGGAAAAAGAGCAGACTAAGTACATAGTGAAAGAGTGAACATTTTAAACTTTAAGTATTGACGGTTCAAATGGTTAAATATCTGAAAACACAAATTGACATGAATCCAAAATACACTGATGATTGTGCAGTCAAACAATGAAACTATATGGAATCTATGAACAGGTTGTGGGGGTCCCTGCTTCATCTCTCTCTCAACTAAGGGGTCCTTGGCCTGAAAACGTTGAAGACCCCTGTGTTAACACATCTCTCTCTTATTCTGTCTGATTCCCCCACTCCTCTGTGTGTGTGTGTGCGTGCGTGTGCGTGTGCGTGTGCGTGCGTGCGTCACAGTGGTGGGCATGTTGAAGTCCCTCCATCAGCTGCAGGTGGAGAACAGGAGGTTGGAGGATCAGATCAAGACTCTCACCATGAAGAAGGAACGACTGCAGCTGCTCAGCGCCCAGCTGGCCGTGCCCTTCACACCAGCATGCAACGGTACACACACACACACACACACACACACACACACACACACACACACACACACACCACACACACTAGAGCAGTGGTTCCCGAACTTGTTTGTCTCAGGGCACCCCATAAATATGTTTTTAATCTGAGGCACCCCTACGTTATAATTTTCACTCCCAGCACCTTATATTTATAGCATATCGTCTTTGTCGGGTGGAAACCTTGTATGTCCAAAACCGTTCGTTTTCTATTTATCATCTATAAAATGTACTAAACTAGTGAAAACAGCAGATCTACAAGCACACACCGCCTCGCATCGCGAGGCGGTGTGTGCTTGTGCGAGAGGTTTCGATGCGAGAGGTTTCGACGATAAGCAAGCATTCAATGAAGAATAAAACGTGATCCTGCAGCAAAGTAGAAATTAAAGACTTGGATATATAACGTTGAACCCTGTGGTCTTACATGTATTCTGAGTGTCCTGCGCTGTGAGCAGTAATGATCTCCTCCACCAACTCCACGGCAACTCCTTAACCTATTTAGAACGGGTACACATTATTGTGTATCATTATTTTATGCTTTAACTATTGAAAAATAGCAGATATACAAGCTCACAGCGCAGCACCGAGTGCCGCGCTGTGAGCTTGTAGATCTGCTATTTTTGAAAAATCGTGAAAATTTGAATTTTGACCCGATTTCTATAAGTGTCTTTTGAATCCTTCTAAGGTTTTTTGAAAAACCCATGTTTCTATGTCAGCAATCTGGCCAGCCATCGTCAAAGAAAAGGTCCTTTTCACTTAAATGAAGCTCAGTTAGTCTGTTCTTGAGAGACCACTATGTCAGTGGCTCTCAAACTTTTTCATGTGAAGGTCCCCCAAAATTATATTCATTTGGCCACGGACCCCCATCTCAAAATATCTAGTTCCAGGGACCCCCCCAGAAGCAACATTTGAGTTACAAACGTTCGCTTTGAAAATACATGTCAAAGATTTGCACACATTTTCACAACTTTTTTTCAAAAATAGCAGATCTACAAGCTCGCAGCGCGGCACTCGGTGACGCGCTGTGAGCTTGTATATCTGCTATTTTTCACTGGTTAAAGCATTCAATAATTCTAGGCCTAAATGGGTTTTAAAGGAGACTCATTGCACTTCTCTCATTGTCAGTGGAAGGTGAGGAAGTCAATAAGCCCAGATTCTCCATCTATTAATAAAAACACTGACCTGAGACCGGTCCTAATAGACTCATAGTGTCAGTGACACAGGGACACGCACGCGCACACACACACACACACACACACACACACACACACACACACACACACACACAAACACACACACCACCCGAGACTTGAAGATAATGGAAGTTGATTATTAAATGTGCGTTGCAGACATGAAGTCATCTCAGCTGGGAGGATGTGATTCTTCTTTTCCCATGAACGCCCAGGTAACAATGCTTCACTTATACGTACACACACACACACACACACACACACACACACACACACACACACACATAATGAAATAAATGCCTTCTGATTGGTCCCTGACAGGCCAACCAGAAAAATCATTCTCTTTTGCTACCGGGGGTGGAGTTATGCAGTGGGACAAAGTCCACATTCTACCATTAATATAGAGTGTAGTTTTAAATTGATATTTATTTATATTTGTATTTTATTTGTTGCTTTGTCATGATAAATAGGAACATTTTGGATAAAAATGGAGTGAATACACAGTGAATATTTGTTGAAATGATAAAATAAATCGCTATGTGGATTACTAGTCTTGCATAGACGTCTCCTGCTAGACACTGCATTGTGTGGTGATGCACGGTACGGCCACGATGCGGTACGGCGCGGTCATAGCGATTTCGATGACTATAATGAATAAGCTTCAACAAACTAGTTCACTTGAACGATATCGATGTAACTAAGAGATACGATTGGGTAAATATATTTTAAATGGGCAGAATTACAATTAAAATGTATTTTATGTTGAGGGCGAGATTATAGTTCCACAACTTCCTGGTCATTGCGAGTCACCCAAGATGCACTGCGCTCTCTCTCTCTTCTCTGTCCTCTGCCTGTTTCAGAGGATTAAACTAATTAAAACATGTATTTTCGGGGGGAAAAAACCCTGTTTTGCAATGTAACTACTGTACTTTTTTGTTCCTTTTTTATTAACCCATTCAGGCCGGGTACACATTTTAGTGTATGGGAGGGGCTTACAGTACATGTACAGTATGTTGCAACATATTTGTTTTTGTAGGCTAAATTCTGTTTATATCACGTAGATGTTTTCTTTTGGTACTTTAAAATATTCCTCCCTGGCTTTGTTGTCCCACCTAGTAACAGAACGACACCCCTCCCTCTTGCTTTCTCCCTTTCTCTCTGTATCTTTCACGCTCTCTGTGTCTCTCTGTATCCCTGTGTGTGTGTGTGTCTCTATCTCTTTGTTTATCTTTCTTTCTTTCTCTCTCTCGTTCTCTCTGTGTGTTTCTCTCTCTCTCTCTCTCTCTCTCTCTCTCTCTCTCTGTCTCGAATATGGGTTTGTATATCTGTGGTTGAGATGATTTGCATTTTATAGTAAGAAGAGAAGCAACCCGCACTCACGTTTTCAATCATTGAGAGACTTTTTTAATAGTGGAACAGCAGCAGCAGTAGTCAGGAGGAGGACAGACGCGTTTCGGCCCTCAGGCCATCATCAGTGTTACTGAGTAACATGCAGCGGAAGTGACGTATATATAGATAACATGGTATTGTATTTTGTAGTAACATGAGCTGAATTGGAAAGTTATGGTTTTAATAAAGAGCTTTTAAAATAAAATAAAAATATCTCCCTCTCTCTCTCTCCCCCCCTCCCTCTCCCTCTCCCTCTCCCTCTCTCCCCCCCCCCCCCCCCCCCCCCCTCCCCCATCAGGAGAGCGTGTCGTGTGGAGGAGGCAGCAGCACGGGCAGTGCGTCCTCTCTGTCCACGCCGCCCTCGGTCTCCCAGAGCCCCCCCCAGCCCCAGGTCAATGGCGTGGCCACCCCGGGCTCCCTGATGCTGCTGGGGGGTCTGGGGGGGGGCACCGCCCTGAACGGAGCCATGCAGACGCCCGCGGGCACCGCCAGCCCTCACGCCCACCACGCCCACACGCCACCCTCGGCGGCTGGCAGCGGCGTCTCCCTGACTGGCAACAACAGGTACCCGTCTGTCTGTCTGTCTGTCTGTCTATATCAGGGTCTTCAACGATCTTCAGACCAAGGACCCCTTAGCTGAGAGAGAGATGAAGCAGGGACCCCCACTACAAGTTGTATGAATGTGTGTTGCAGATTTTCATCGATTTCATAGATGGACTCATCGACTTGTTTGACAGCAATGTCCTGTGGTAGTCTATGTTGGATTCATGTTCATGTGTATTTTCAGACCTATAACCACTTAAATACTTAGTTAACTTGAACTAGTTTGAGAGTCGAATGCCGAATAAATAATGGACCTTGATATGAAAATGGTTGAAAACCACTGGTCTATATGATGTCTGTCTGTCTGTCTGTCCATCTAACTGTCTGTCTGAAAAAAATAGTACTGACATTTTAACGCGTGCACGCTTGTGTGTGTGTGTGTCTGTGCACATGTTAGACACACTTGTAAATCCTAAATGTATTTCACACTGTGGTGCCTAATGTTCCCTTCAACTCTTCAACTCTCATGACCACTTAAAAATGACCCCAACAGGGCCGCCCCCTGGCCTACCGGTCCAGCCACATACCACATACAGGCTCTGATGGCTGACAGCGTGTCGCAAATGGCCTCCAGATCCTAACCGTTCTCTGAAAAACATGTTGCTGTGTGTCGGACAGAAACATCTCATCTCCATATTTGGACTTTGTGTTTTTGGTAAATTAATGTGGGAGTCAGGTTTTACATAAAACCCATTTAGGCCTAGAATTATTGAACAGTGTGTGTGTGTGTGTGTGTGTGTGTGTGTTGTGCGTTCATCCATGCTTTAGTGCACACCTTCAAATACCATCTCCTCAACAACAACAAAAGAGACGTCTTGATGTCATGGCCTCGTTTCTCTCTCGTCTCGTCGTAGGGCTTAAATGGGCGGTTCTCAAAGTGTGGTCCAGCAGGGACCCTCTGGGTTCCAAATGGACCCTAACTGGTCTTCTGTACACTAGTAGGGATGGGACGATAAATGATTTTATCGTGATTAAAAAACACTCATGATAATCGCATCGTGGAGATTTAATTTATGCACTGGGATCAATTCACCTTTTATGTGTGTGTGTGTGTGTTCTCTCCTCAGTGGTGTGCGTCTCGGCCTGCTTTCTGAACAACAACAGAGACTTCTGTTACAACAACACCACCTCCAGCAACTACTGTCCTCACAACCTACGGTACCACACACACACACACACACACACAACTACTGTCCTCACAACCTACGGTACCACACACACACACACACACACACACACACACACACACACACACACACACAACTACTGTCTTCCTCCTACACACTAAGCCTGTGGACACGCAGTCTAAGTCATACATGGGCAACAGGCGGCCCGGGGGCCACATGCGGCCCCCACCTTCACTTAACGCGGCCCACAGCTATCAGAATGATATTATTCGTTTCAGCTGTTACAATTCCAAACATGCAAACTTGACACCCTTTAACTACTTCAGTCTATTAGTAGGTGAATGACTAGTATAGTAGTATTAAGTCTTTTTTATGTTCTTTTAAGTTCATAAAGTTAACAGAAGTAGTGAAAGTTAACACAAGTTTATGAAATTAAATCAAAATGGTACATTTCAGGATTCCAATTAAAAAATAACAATAGATAATTCAGGATTCCAATTAAAAAGTTGCAAAAATAGCAGATCTACGAGGGGGGTGATAATTTCGGGGGTCACAGCCTGAGAAGGTTGAGAACCACTGGCAATACACTACCTGTCGCATAGGAGTAAGCGACTCGTTATTGAGCTGTATTATTGTTATATAGTCTTGGAAATTGGGTTAAATATTCTGGAAAGGTTTTGGAAATCAATTGGTAAAAATTTGTGGAAACTGGGAACCCTGTGTTTCTCACAAGCCGTCAAACTGCACTGAATTAAAACCACTGAACTCTCCCTCTCTCTCCCGCTCTCCTCCTTCCCTAACCCTCATCCCTCTCTCCCACTCTCCTCCTTCCCTAACCCTCATCCCTCCATCCTACAGGAACAGCATCAGGTGTTGTTGTACCAACTGATGCAACAACAACAACAGCAGCAGCAGCAACAGTCCCTGTCCTCTTCCTCCACCTCCTCATCGTCCGTTCAGCTGTCCATGGGTGGCATGCTGCCCGCCGCCCAGACGCAGGGCGCCATCACCGCCAACCCCTTCCTGGCTCTGCAGGCGCAGCAGGCCTCCGACGCCCAGGGCTCCCAGAGGGCACAACGGCTGGCCGACAAGGGCATGGGCGTCACGGCCGCCCAGGAGAAGACATGATGACGTGACGGAAGGGTGGACGGACGGACTCTATCAGAGTCCAGGGTGAAGAGCCTATCACTGCACATTTTAGGTGATAAGCTATCCACCTGAAGTGAGAAAACAAGTGGAGCCATTGGTGAAGTCCTATCGCTGTGACTGACTGGTCTAGATCGACCAATCAGTGAACGGGGTGGATGGGCCGATCTATCTGATAGTAAAAACAGAGAGATGTGTCGGGGGTTCGCGGTGGATAGCTCTTCACCGCGAGTAATGACGTGATGTTGTAGTTTTATGACTTAAAAAGACTACACCGCGGTGGATAGCTTATCACCGCGGTGCCTACTATGATAGGGGCTTAGAGACTCTTGTCTGCTCTAGGGATGGGGCGATAAGTGATGTTATCGTTTATCGCGATAAAAAACATTAAATCCTATCGCAGAGATTTAATTTATCGTGAAATTGTCCTCCGTCATGCACTGGGATCAATTCACCTTTTATTTGCCGAGCTGCATATCCGGTACCATTTAAACCCTCTATTGGTAAAACGTACTTATAATATACATACTTGATACAGTCTCTTTTTTTCACACTCTACCAAATCTCTTTGCCAAAAAATAGCCGATTACAAGCGCACGACGCGTTGTGAACTTGTAGATCGTCTATTCTTTTGGCAAATGTTCCGCCCCAGCTTAATGGATGTTGGGACTATTTTGATTATGGCGATAATATCGTAAATCGCAATTTCTTTGCTCTACGATAATGGTGATATGAAACATTCATATGGTCCTGTCCCTAGTCTCCTCTACTTCTCTGATCTTCTTCACTTCAACTCCATTTTTTGTTTTCGGCCCTCGTTTATCAATCCATTTCCTCCTCCTCTTTTCTCCCGTGCTTCCTCCCTTTCTTCCAGATGTTGCTCTCTCTCTCTCTCTCTCTCTCTCTCTCTCTCTCTCTCAGGGGACTCAGTTAACCAGACGTTGTGCTCAACTCAGTCAGTCAGTTGGCACACACAAGCTAGCGTGCACCAGGGCATTCACCAATAGTGATGTTTAGTATTAGAATTATTCCACCTCAAAGTATTCGAATAGTCGAATATTCGACAGGACTGGCCAAACTGGCAAACATTAAGTAAGCAAGAGGCGAACATTGTGAAAATAGCCGATCTACATGCTCACAACGCCTCGCGTTGTGAGGAGTTGTGAGCATGTAGATCTGCTATTTTCACAATATTTATCTGCGGAACCGAGTCACATTAAATGCAATACCTACAATTCCAAGTGCTTGTCAGGGTGGGGGTCCCCAGTTCAAATATGTTTATTTTGGGGGTCACGGCCTAAAAAGGTTTGAGAACCCCTGGTATAGAGCATTAACAAATTCATCCACCAGGGGTATTGACAACTCATTCTTATGAATTCCTATCTCGCCAAGCTTTATAAACTATATATATTTTTAAAGAGAAAATAAAAAAAGAAAAATAAGTGAATATTCGACTAAGGTGAACAACGTCGAATAGTGACTTTGATATTCGAATATTCTAACATTTGGTGAATGCCCTAGCCTGCACACAGAACTACAACCATAGAAGAACAAAACTACACTTCCCCTCAGCAGGCCCGCCGATAGGGGGGGGTAAAGGGTACTCTTTACCCCCTTCCGGGAGTGGGGGGGCCCGGTGGAGTGGGGGCCCCGGCCCGGGCCCCCTCCCTCCGGCCTGGGCCCCCCTAGGAAAGAGTTGGAGGGCGCAATTACACTGTCAGTTACGGTAGGCAGGCGTGTGATGTCATTACGTTTCCACTGCGGAATCTTGTAATCTCATTGGGTCAAGAGGGCCCACATGACATTTATCTCCTTCGCTATTCGCTCTCATACTAGGACATACTTTGTTTGCGGAAGAAGCTACAGTGCTGACTGCTGCTATGGAGTGAACGCGAGACAAGTTTGAGTAAACATTAATTTATTGGAAACATATGGATTAACACATGGCGAGGACGAGGAGTTTGCGGGTCGGTAGAAAGAGTTTCGACAATGCGGTGAGCACCTTATATATTGCATAATTGTACATGTTTGGAGCGGCAGCTCATTAATATAAGCGACATCTCTCTCTCTCTTGCTCTCTCTCTCTCTCTCTCTCTCTCTCTCTCTCTCTCTCTCTCTCTCCCAGAGAGACGCAAGCGAAGCGAAGTTGCACAAAATAAGTTATACAGTACATATTTCCTTTTAATATTAACCTGAGTAAAATAAGCTGCATTGGGGGGTAAACGGGAGACACTTTATTGTGAATGTAAGACCAGAATAGATAGTTGTGTGTTGCTGGGTCCTAGTTGTCACTGAATGTTATACTGTACCTCTGTCGCTGGCTTCATGATGGCTTTGGAATAGGGCACAGTTTAAGTTGCACGTGGAAGATGGACAGTCAAAGCTGTATTATTAGTTAGAGTATGTTACAGACACTTTGAAAAAAGAAGGCACTTGTGTGAGTAAAGTTGGCTAAGTTGTCCAGCCACTGCATTTGAAGATGGAAAAAAATGGACTGGGCTGGGCTGTCCCACGTTAAAATGTCACTGTGGCTTGAGTGGAATATATCCGAGGAGGCACAAATGCTTATCAACTGAACTGTCCCAAACAGCTGTCCTAAACCAGATGCAGGGACACCTTTATCTATTACAGTAGCTTGTGAGTAGCCTAAGCCTATATACTTTATTACCTTATGTCAGCTGAAAGCTGAGCCATATTTTGAAGGATTAATCTGAAATACATATTTCTGTGCAGCAGGCTATATGCTTTGTTTCTTATTATGAAGGAAATGTGTTCTCAAATGCAATGTTCAGGTTATTGAGCAACCATTTACGCACACCGATGCGCAAATGGTAACGTGGTTAATTAATGTATTTGTGCAAGATGGCCCTAAAATTTGTGTACATACTTATGTTCAAACAGTACAATCCAACATGTACCGATGTCTCTGGTTCACATTGGCACATTTCACTCAGGTTTTTTTTCATCTCACTAATGTCAATTTGTCTGCTGACCTCACTCAGCAACAACATAGCAGTGATCACCCCATGATGTGCACTGCAATGTAGTTTCAAATGCACTGCATTGCAGATGCTTTTTTTTAGAGTAAAAAACTAAAAAAAGAAGAAGACACGTGTGGCATACATGATCTGGGCAGATTGCCCCAGGAAATGTGCCAATCTCAACCCAAAACAAAGGTCATGCTTAGGGCTGTGTGCTGCATTTACCCGACCTGCTTGTCATTAATGCATACAAATATCTATGACCGATATTTTTATCAGATGTCCGGTAAATTTTAACCATGCCAGTTACAGTGATCAACAGTTTAAACCCAGTTTAAAACCCTAGCACAATCTCTGAACGGTTATGCGGCCATGTAGAACCACTTTTAACAATTCTTTTACTTTGAAAATGAGTAATTTCCTGTGTAATACACGTTATTTCGGCCCGCGCTGCGCGCGGGCCAAAATACGAATACGGGCACGCGTGGAGGGGGGCCCGCGTGGAGGGGGGCCCCGGCCAGCTCTTTGATATTGACCCCCTTGCCAAAAATACTCTCGACGGCCCTGCCCCTCAGCACGGGTACTGGGTTGGAGCCCCCCAATAGAGCGCAGAGGGTGGGGGGGGGAGGGGGGGATTCTGTGTAGATCCATCACTGTCAGTGAGCCAAGTCTCGTATGGTCACCGCAAGAAGCCTTGTCTCATCCCTGGGTGGGATTACAGGGGGCTCATTCAGCGAACAAGTAGAATGTAAAATAAACAGTGAATAGAAGAAGTGCCGGGGGTATTCAGGTAATTTATTTTGCCCACCGTTTGTTCCGTAGAACAATCACTAAAGGGAGCCGAATCAAGGCCGCTTTTTATTTGTACAGAACAGTTTGTACAGCGAAGCAAAACTATGATGTTTTCACACAGCGCAAAATGGTAAGAATGTGGTGAACGGCAAAATGGGTACCATGTGAATATGGTCAATTATGTTAATAAAACACGCAGTTAAAGCTGCAAGCAAGGGAGGGACCCTTGGGATTCGAACCCGCGTCACCTGCTGCACATGAACCGTTTGGGGGTGATGTGCTCGCCAACCACAGGATCTAAATATGATCGGGGTGGCGTGCATTTTCCGTGTTCCGACTTGTATCAACGGAACTAACGTAATAACGCTTTTGAGTTCCTATTAAATCTGTATCACAGAATGAACAGACTTTTTTATTTATGGTTTTAAAGAGAAAAATAAAATCCCATGACATTAAGTTATAATTTTCATAATTATCATTATCATAAGTGTTTGGCTAGTTATTTGGGGCGCCGACTTGCAATATCGTTGCGGCCAGCAGGTAGAGAATCGCTGCACTAAACGAAGTTTTGCAGCTTTTAAATCAAAGCGTTACATTTGGACTTCCTGACTGAGCTCCCTGCTGCATCTACCTCTCGTACAGGACCAGCCAATCCGGGGCCTCTAGCGGTCGTCAGCAGCGACCAATAAGAATCCACAGCAGTCAGGAGGACTGGCCAATAGCAGCCGGGTCCAGACCCAAGTGCCTGAGGCGGTGTGTGGGGATGAGGAGAGAGGTCAGGTGTGTATTCCAGTGGTTCAAGGACCCCCCAAACCAATATGTATTCGACCATGGACCCCCTTAAAATGTTCAAAAAACGTTTCAAAACATTACAAGCTCACAATGCAATGCAGAGCATTGGAAGGCTTGCAGATCAGCTATTTCCAAATAGCCGATGTACCGTATAAGGGTTAAAGTTGTTACAGTGATTTTGCTGGGGACCCCCATGAGAAGCCCCCTCAAGGAACTCCCAGGGGGACCCCACTTTGAGGACCACTGGGGTGTATTTAACACTTAACCTGTCACTCAACCAAACCCACTCACCACAGCGCTACCGGTAGTTAAGCTGCGTTGCTATGGTAACCAAACACTCAGGCACGTTGGGGAGGGGGGGGGGGTGGACCCGTTCTCTTTAGTAAGAAAAGAAGAAGAAGAAAAAACAACAGGAAATAAATAAATCTGCTGCGTGCTTCTGACGACAACTTTGTATTGATTCTCTTTTTATTTATTGGCGGTCTGTTTTACAGAACAACGGGCATTTAGATGATATATTTTACGAAGCCCGCGCCGCGCATTTTTGCAATTTCACATCGTTTTATACGACTACTAAGGTTTTTTTTTTTTTTTTTTGGGTTGGTGTCTTTCTCCACACAGTTGAATCTTGCTGTAAATCGTTTTAGGTTTTTTTTTTAGTGACATTTTTTTTTTTTTTTTGATGAATTCAAAGCGTGTCATGCTTGTTAACCACTTAAACCCCAGCATCTGTGGGAAGGTCATAGCCGTGGGCGTGGTTTTCTGGTGCCAAAAAAACAAAAAAAATGCCATTAGTTTTTTCCCATACAGCAGGGGTCTTCAACGTTTTCAGGCCAAGGACCCCTTAGTTGAGAGAGAGATGAAGCAGGGACCCCCCACGACATTTTCATAGATTCCATATAGTTTCATTGTTTGACTGCACAATCATCAGTGTATTTTGGTTTCATGTCCATTTGTGTTTTCAGATATTTAACCACTTGAACTGTCAATACTTCTCCCCTCTACACCAAATTTCTTTGCCGAAAATAGTCTACAAGCTCACAACGCCTCGCAGCATCACACAAAGATTTGGAGGACCCCCTGTAGTAACTCTGAGGACCACCTAGAGGTACAAATATATTTGTATCAATTATTATAAAGCTAAAATCAAGCCAACCAGGATCCTGAGGAAGGCATCTCCTTATATGGAGCTGGCCAATTACCCCTACAACATCTGACCTCACAGACTCCAGATATGGATATAGCTGACCTGTTCTGACATCACAATGATGACTCGACGAGCCAGATTAATAATAGTTTAACTCCTGCTTCCTAACTAAGCCGTATTAAGAAGCTCTGATGTTTCAGCGCTTCTCGCCCTTAGGGAGTCTTACTTGTATAAGGTTTTAGAAAGGTTTTATGGTCATGATTAAACCGGGATCCTCCATGGATTGATTCTAGCCGTAAAATAATTGATATAAATATTTTTGTATGGACGATTTTTGAAGCGGTGAAAGCCGCTTCCAAGGAATGGCTTTGTCTGTCCCGTACATGTTTGCCAGACCCATGAAATGGGTAGGCCTACATAAGCAAATGTCGGTCTGTCTGTCTGTCCTGGTTTTCTATATAAAAGGTATATATGATGATGACATGATGATGACATGCCTACAAAAGGCATGATGTCATAAATGATGATGACAGACAGGGGGTCTGGCACAACCAGGTTGACCTGGTCTAGTTTTTTGGAGTATTCCTATAGATTCTCAAGGAGTGGCTTTGCGTGTCCCTTACATGTCCCGTACATGCAGAATTGAGGATTGGTCAAGCTTCACATGACAATTTGGCCCTCCAGACAAAATCATTTATTCATTCAGAATTCATAAAAATATAGAACTAAAGCACATAGCAAGTATAGATCTAGAACACAGAATGTATGGATCTAGAACACAGATTTCATAGCTCTAGAACACACAGAAAAAAAATCACTGCTTCACTTCGAACCGAGGTTTGATTTTTTTTTTTTTGCACCAGAAAACCACACCCACATATTAGCCGTCTGCGAAAGCTTTCCCCCACAGTAACGGAAAACAGAAAAGACCCTAGCATAGAGCCCTGAGGGACCCCGGGTTTAAGTGGTTAAATAATGTACTTGAGCGTTAGTGGTGGGGTTGTATATATAGGTGATGGTAGGGGGTTGGGCGAGGGGGGGGGGGGGTAGCCTAATATATACTTCATCGTACGGCGGTGTCACGTGCCGAAAAGGAACCATCAGGACGCATTGCGAGCCTGCCGGATCGGCTGTTTATTTTTTATTATTTTTATTCGTTTCACTCGCCACCGTTGTACGACAAAAGTCTAGTCCAGGCCGTTGTGTAGGGTTTTCCAGTGGCACAGTTTTACCTCGTTTAAGTGTACATAGCTCTTTACTCATTGGCCGTTTGGTGTACATAAGTGATCGTTTGATTGGCCGTGCAAAGGTTGTGAAGGATGTATCCAATGAAGCCTCGGTTTGCGCGCGTGAATCTTTCGGAGCAGACGGATAGTTTTTTTTGACTGGACACATAAAGTATTAATTTATTTTTATATGTGCAGGGAGATCGTGTTTCTTGTCTTTTTTTTCCACAGTTTTCTTGATCAGAAGTCATTTTATACGCTGGGCATGGAATTGTCATCTGTGCCCAGCCATCATTTTGGATACGTTTTGTATAAGTGGATAATAATGGGTGCGGGAGGGGATAAATCTGATGTTGTATGTCATGACAGAAAAATAAAAACATGCTCTTGTATGAACTGACGACTGCAGCTCTTTCATTCTATTGAGAATATTATACATTTAATAGCAACCTTCAATATTTATTTATAGTGTATGTATACCTTTAACACAGACCTCACATAGTGAATATACATTTAACAATAATATAAAAGAATATAATTTACAAACGGATGAAAAGCGATACAGCATTTAACACTAATCTATAGAGAAAAATTTGAATATTGTGTGAAAAAGCATTGCAGATGCCATAGCACCCATAACTGACTTCGGAAACTTCCCACTGGACTTCAAGCTACTCTGACTTCAGAAGGTTGACATTTCTCTATTATAAATCCTTGTTTTGAGTGGTCTCGTGTAATATTGTAATATTTTGAAATATGGACTTTTGATATTCTGAGCTGTATGAGCTGTATGCCATAAAAGTTTTAACAAAAAAAAGGTTTGGAATAATTCACTGAATGTCCAATGTATCTAGAATATATGCAGGGTTAGGCAATCTTAGGCACGGGTGCCAACATTGGCACCCTGGCAGAAGTGAGAGAGGACTTCTATTTTAATTATTTTTTAAACGTGGTAAATTAAATGTAGTAAACTGACTCCTCCTGCCTTCAGATTGTCACCTAATTTACTGCAAATTGCATAATTCTACATTCATTACCCATTCAGGCCTAGAATTATTGAATGCTTTAACCAGTGAAAAATAGCAGATATACAAGCTCACAGCGTGGCACCGAGTGCCACGCTGCGAGCTTGTAGATCTCCTATTTTTGAAAAAGTCGTTGAAAAATCTTTGAATAATATATGTATTTTCAAAGCGAACGTTTGTAACTCAAATTTTGCTTCTGGGTGGTCCCTGGAACTAAATATTTAGAGATGCGGGTCCAAAATATCGTTTTAGGGGTCCTTCACATGAAAAGGTTTGAGAACCACTGACATAGTTAGTCTCTCAAGAACAGACTATAACTGAGCTCCATTTTAAGTGAAAAAGACCTTTTCTTTGACAATGGCCAGCCAGATTGCTGACCTATAGAAATATAGGGTTTTCAAAAAATCTTAGGATTCAAAAGACACTTATAGAATCGGGTCCAAATTCAAATTTTCACGATTTTTCAAAAATAGCAGATCTACAAGCTCGCAGCGCGGCACCAAGTGCCGCGCTGTGAGCTTGTATATCTGCTATTTTTCAATAGTTAAAGCATACAATAATAATACACTATAATGTGTACCCGTTCTGAATGGGTTAAAACTCTGAACTCTGACTGGGGAGGGCGTGAGGGAGATGGGTGGGTTGTTGCTCTGAGCATAAGGATCCTTTAAACAACGTCCAGCCGATCAAAATATGTCAAAGTTTGATGGGGTGTCATTAAAATTCATGTTGACAACATGGCACACTGACGATCTAGAAAATAAAAACATGGCACTTCATTTCAAAAAGGTTGCTGACCACTGCTATAGAGAATAGCTATAGTCAACTTTTTCTTGAAAAATGGATGCTAAAATAAAAATGTTTCGAAAATATTTTATAAAAAAATAAGCTTCATATATGTGTTTCAATTAAAAAATGACCACAAAAAGCGTAAAATAGTGATAAAATAATCATTTTGGCAATTGTCGGGCCGACACTTTGTTTACATCCTAGTCTAACACTATCAAAGAATAGACTAGAATGTAAACAAAGTGTCGGCCCGGCCAAAATGATTATTTTATCATTATTTTACGCTTTTTGTTGTAATGTTTTAATAGAAACACATGTATGAAGCTCATTTTTTTATAAAATATTTTCGAAACATTTTTATTTTAGCATCCGTTTTTCAAGAAAAAGTTGATTATAGCTCCTTTAACGCTAACCTAATAGAGAATATGTATTTAACATTGATCTAAAACCCTTGACTTTACAAAGAAGCTTTATGGGATCATTGTGAGTGTTACTCTTTAAGCTGCACCATATGGGGCGTTCACAGTAGCAGCGTTTATTTTTACAAGAGATTTAATTTGTGTAAAAGGGATTTGTTTATAGATGGCCAGCTTTTAAATGTGGTCAGCATATTTTAAAACATCTGTCTGCAAGTCGTGTATTGACAGATTGACAGATCTTAATATTAACAGTTCTAGAGATATTGCATGTTGACTTTAGTTTCCATGAAAAAATAAGTACTATACAAAATGAACATAAAATAACTTTTCTGTGACAAAGGTGTTTAAATAGCCACATAAGCAAATTTTATGCAAATTATGATTCATTATTTTGCGTAGATTTAGTTTTTTAATCATACTGTGTGTGTGTGTGTGTGTGTGTGTGTGTGTGTGTGTGTGTGTGTGTGTGTGTGTGTGTGTGTGTGTGTGTGTGTGTGTGTGTGTGTGTGTGTGTGTGTGTGTGTGTGTGTGTGTGTGTGTGTGTGTGTGTGTGTGTGTGTGTGTAAAAAATGTACATTTATATTTGACATATTTTTTGAATAGTCTGTGAAAAAACATTCCTTTGAGAATTGAATTTAGGCAAATATGTTCTAACAACATCTGTGTTATTTAGATTATTCATAACCAAACTCATACTAAATGTCAACTTATTCCCATAACAGTTGCCGGTACAATGCTTTAATACTGCATCTTGGACACACACAAACACATATAGCACACACGTGTGTGTGTGTGTGTGTGTGTGTGTGTGTGTGTGTGTGTGTGTGTGTGTGTGTGTGTGTGTGTGTGTGTGTGTGTGTGTGTGTGTGTGTGTGTGTGTGTGTGTGTGTGTGTGTGTGTGTGTGTGTGTGTGTGTGTGTGTGTGTGTGTGTGTGTGTGTGTGTGTGTGTGTGAGAGAGAGATTATATTTCACTTGAGTGGAAACAGGTTTTTATTTCCCAACAAACAACAATGTGAAGCTTGAATTATGCTTAATGAACTGCATTATACCTGTAATATAAAAAGCACATTTAGTGCATGAGGTAGAACTACACACAGTGTGCAACCTGTACAAAACAGGAAAACCCTACTGAGAGACTAGTAAACATCAGAGCAAGTGCAAATGTCTGCTTGTGTATATAATATATATCTGAGGTGAACCTTTTCAAGCTTCTCAGTGGAATTAGCGCAGACATCAAAGTATGTAAAGTTAAGTAAAGTAGCCAGCAAAGTACAGCAGATCCTCAACCTCC
>NC_137828.1:9043977-9101477 GCF_963921795.1 Nannobrachium achirus
GACGCTCCTATAGCAGCTTTGTGCTGTACGCAGACAGTGGAGTGGAGCGGGCCAAGCAAGGCGGGAGCTTATTTATTTGTTAAATAAATAAATAAAACCGAAAAAGAAATTTCTGTAAAAAATGATCCGGACATGTGAATGGGAAATGTACTTGTCCAAGAGGACAAGTGCCTCAAAAAGTTAATGCCAAGCCCTGTTTTAGGATGGTGATTTCATGAAGGCCATTTTTACCTTTTTTTAAACAATCAGGCATATAACTGATAACTCCAACCATAACTCCTAATCCTAACCCTAACCTGCGAATGCTTGATCCTAACCCTAAACCCAACCTAAATCTTTCCCTTGTTGTAAACCTTAAATCCCCAAATATGTTGTTGAAACCGTAAAACAACCGTTTATCTATCTATCGCTCCCATTCCACTATACTCCTGGGGACATTTTGCTCTCGTCACGTAGGCTATGGTTATATACAAGCGTGCACTCGTGCGCATGCACGCTCAACACACACACACACACACACACACACACACACACACACACACACACACACGCGCCATCGATCACCTCCCGGAAAGCCCCTCCCTCCCCTCCCCTCCTGCTTCTCCCCGGGGGAGCTTAGCAGCTGATGGAGGACCCCAGTGTGTTGCCTGACCAGGTGCCTGATCACAAAGTCAAAACATTACTAAGCCCCGGTGTTAGAAGATAGGAGACATACTGCCCCCCCCTCCCTCCCTCTCTCTCTCTCTCTCTCTCTCTCTCTCTCTCTCTCTCTCTCTCTCTCTCTCACACACACACATACACACACACACACACAGAGCAGATAGCGGACCGGCACAAAGGTTAAGCCCTGGATGATTAGACAAATGTAGGGCAGCTCTTTGTGGCCGCATGCAGGCAAGAACACACACGCACGCACATGCACGCACACATAATAAGCCCCTTTTCCACTGGCCCAACACCACACCACTCCACACCACACCGCTAGAGTAGGTCTGAGATAGGCCAAACAGGGCCAAACACTTCATAATGACTGATCACTCACTGACTTTTCATTTAGACCACCAGGATATAGTTGTAACACACGATAATAGATTCTATTGTGTTATAACTACTAGTATAATCTATTATAGTGTATTATAGTTATCATAGTAATACATTAATACTTTATAGTGTATTATAATCACAGTTATAATCCATTATAGTGCATTATAATTAGGATAGTTGTAATACAAATTTATATTGTATTATAATCACAGTTAAAAGGGTCATTTTGTTTCTTACCGATAGGGGTACTTTTGTGTAATGAAAAATGTAGATATTTTTATGTGGTGCGGTGTGGTGTACTGGCCCAAAGGCCATATTTGACTTTTTGGGAGTGATAATGTGTTGGGTGTGGTGCTAAAGCTGCAGTCGAAAAGGGGCTATACAGTACCAATACACACATACAGAACCAGTATACACACAGTCAGAACAAGTAGTTCACACACACACACACACACACACACACACACACACACACACACACACACACACACACACACACACACACACACACACACACACACACACAGAGAGAGAGAGAGCAAGTACTGAGACTGAGACATTAATTCAGAGATATTCTCCCTGTATTATACACCATCAAATTAAATAAAAACATTTGTGTTATCCAGAGATTACACATGGATCAAATTTGCGATAATAATAATGATAATAAGCCCCCAACATAACTAACATACATTTGCAAAAAAATACACTTGCAAATCTACAAGCTCCCACATGTTGCATTGCAACGCGTTGTGAGCTTGGAAGTTGCTGATTTTTGGTAAAGATTTTTGGTGTGGAGTAAAGAAACAGAGCTTACCAAGTAACGTACCGTTGCTAATCAGGTTTGTTTTTACTAAGAAAGGAGGCTTGTGGTTAAGATCATATCATAGCTCATACATGGGCAACTGGCGGCCCGGGTTAATACCGGAAAACTGAACATATTATTGATTTCAGCTGTTACAATTCCAAACATGACCTGCTTTAATTCCGTCAGTCTATATTGGTAGCTTAATGACTATAGTATAGTAGTATTAAAATGTTTTTTTTTTAAGTTCAATGTATTTGTATTTAAGTTCATGAAGTTAACATGAGTATATAATTAAATGCGTTTGAAATTAAATCCAAATGTTACATTTCAGGATTCCAAGTAAGAAACAACAAAAAAGAATTCAGGATTCCAATTCAAAAGAAGCAAAAATAGCCGATCTACAAGCTGTAGATCTGCTATTTTTGCTTCTATTGTATGAGATACTAGAATGACAAAGTAGGACGTAGCAATATGCAATGTGGCCCTCTGGAGTGAAGGTGGAAATATAGTGGCCCTCGCCATCATCAAAGTTGCCCACCCCTGTCATAGCTGGTCACCAGACTGGAATATGGTTTAGGTTGAAGCATTACCATTGTGTCAACACAACTGACTAACCCTAACCCTCGCTGTTGGTTGGAAACCTCAAATGTCCAAAAAACTATTTCTGTTCAGGAAATGGAACGAAGATTTCCCGAAATAGAGTAATAGTGGGGGAGCCAATGAAGTGATTCTGCTGGTTGTAATTTTGGAATGATAATTGTTGAAGACATGTATATCTTCATTCTTGGGGTTCTCACAATGCCAAAAAAACATGTCTTCAATTTTTCTTTTTGGGTTTAGCATGTGTAATTAGCATAATTAGCCAATTAATTGCCAAAAACGGGAAATGGCAATAACTTTGCTTCTAGGTAACTTATAAAGGTGATCTAAGAGTCTAAGTCCATGTTTGTGAGGTCCATAAATTCATATGTTACCATTGTGAAGTCATACAACCTTTAATAATTAGCATAATCAGCTTAAAGTATGCAAAAACTAGTTGAAAATCAGGAATTCGCTTCATTTTTCACATTAGCTGACTTTGGAGAGATAATCTGAGACTCTTATTGACTAATTGAGTATGTTTACATGTCCAGAAATTCCTATCCTGATGTAAGTAAATCATGCAACCTTTTGTCATTAGTATAATCTGCATACATGATTTATTAATTAGTCTGAAAGTAGGAAATTACCTGTTTCTTTTTCTGTCAGTATATCCATAGATTAATTCTTGTCATAATTAGTCAAGCAACTGTGCTTCAGCTGTGAGGGATCACTGCTGATAAAGCTACGGTAATCATAGTTATTGAAAACACCTGAATGATGCTGCTTGGACACATCATCAATGACTAACCAAGGATAAGGTGTTTCTGGTCTGCTTTAAACTGTAGTAAAATTGTAGAAATGAACAATTGATCTGAATTACAGAGTGGATAAAGGAAATATTTTTCACTGTTGAACAACTGCAATACAGGCCACTTTTCATCTAAATACAGGTAAGCTACTTTTTTCTTTTAGTAGGAAATCATTTTCTGTTTGGGTATGTGCATGTGTTCCCATTTTGTAGTTCTAATGAAGGTGGCATAGACTGAAACGTTGATGATAATGTTATTATATTACATAATATAAGTATTCCCTTTTTAGCAAGTTGACAGTGTGGAATATTTTTTTCCAGTGTGTGCCAGTGTGCCAGTGTGTTCACACATGAAAGTCAGAGTAAAACCTCCATCACCATACTGAGGAACCAAGCTCTGATTTCAACGAACAGTCAGTGCTCTCAGTGCTTTTTTGCTTAAGAAACAGAGTAGGCCTACTTAATATATCAAACATTTGTCAACAATCCATTTTATGAACCAATGCAGTGCTAGCTAACTTGCAAATCCTCATTTCATAGTTGGAAAGCACCAGGTAATTTTAAGATGGAGCAGCTGACTCCTTAGCTGATATTGCTTAGTTTGTACATGATATGATTAAGGAATTATTGATAAGAATTACACATTGCACTCATCCCAGTGATTTTTTTTGTGTTGCAGATTTGATGCCATCATAAAGAGCAATAGGTCTTGTATCAAGATGGCACGGCACTTCTCATCTAAATACAGGTAAGCTACTTTACAATTTTACTAGGAAATAATGTTCTGTTTGTGTATGTGCACGTGCATTTTTTTGTCCAAATGAAGGTGGCATAGACTGAAGCGTTGATGATAATGTTATTATATTACATAATAAGTATTCCCTTTTTTGCAAGTTGACAGTGTGTGGAATCATTTTCTTCTCCACAGTGTGTGCATGTGTGAAAGACAGAGTAATTTTCAACAATTTTCAATTTTCAACAATCCATTTTATGAACCAATGCAGTGCTAGCTAACTTGCAAATCCTCATTCCATAGTTGGAAAGCATCAGGTAATTTTAAGATGGAGCAGCTGACTCCTTAGTAACTAACTGATATTGCTTAGTTTGTGCATGATATGATTAAGGAATTATTACACATTGCACTCATCCCAGTGAAATCTTTTGTGTTGCAGATTTGATGCCATCATAAAGACCAATAGGTCTTGCACAAGATGGCAGAGAGCCAATATCATCACAAAAGTTGTGATGCCACCCCACGTGGAGAAAGATGTATGCAGCCAAGACGAAATTGGCCAGCAGAACTATGTTGCTTTTGTGAAAGCACGCATTAACAAAAATGAAGTCAGTGTCTGGGCCAGAATGAAAAAGGTTCAACTGAAGATGTGGAAGAGTGCAGGAAAAGTTGTGAAACACAAGCTCGCTGACCAGGTGGTGGAATTGAAGGATGACAGGTCATTGTTTGCTCGAATGCTGATTGTTGCTCGATCACGTTCAGAGATCAACCTCAAAGAAGCCATTGGCCAGCACGAGTTCACTGCCAAACCACGTGCTCTCTTCACAGTGACTGGTGAGCTTCGGCCCTGCACAGACAAGAGCAAGCTCATGACCATTCTCGAGGAGCTGCAGAATGAGAAGAGGACTGGTGACGTTGGTGTTGATCAGCAACCACAGAGTGCTGCCACTGACAGTTGTCCCCTGCCAGCTAAGAGTGTAACTGTCATAGATGGAATGGCATTGGTACAGGCAATGGGAAAGCCATCATGGATCAAGACATGTTCCCAGTGGGCTGACCACTTCATAGCCATACTGGACAGGAAGACCAAAGAACATAGTGAGACCCATGTAGTATTTGACCGCTATGATATTGCATCTTCACTGAAGGAGGCCACGCGTATGCGACGCCAGGGTGGCAAGCCCCCTACCACTTATCATGTGGAAGACAACACACCGATAGGGAAGGTGTCTGAAAAACAGTTCTTGTCAGGTATCCACACGAAAGATGAGCTGACTGTCTATCTTGCTAAGAAAGCCCTCCAACACTTCCAGGGGAAACTCAACGTTTTCATAATCACGTCAAGGCAAGATGTCCACTCAAACTATATCGATGTAAAACATCTCCACAGCTCACAGGAAGAGGCTGACACAAGGATAATCCTGCACAGCCTGGATGCTGTCCGAAGAGGGGCAACACAGCTCTACATTGAGTCCCCGGACACTGATGTCTTTGTTCTTGCAATCCGACGGTACAATCAGCTGTGCAAGGACACCTATTTCATCACCGGTGTGGGAAACAAAAAACGTATCATCTCACTGGAGCCAGTATTGCAGGCACCGGGTGAAACGAGGACTTCAGCCTTACCAGGGTTCCATGCCTTCACTGGAGCTGACCAGACAGGCCATTTTGCTGGAAAGGGAAAGTTAACCTGTTGGCAAGCCCTAAACCGGTGTCCTGTGGAGGTGGTATCTGCATTTGCTACTCTAGGTACTTCAAAAAAGCTCAGTTCTGACACAGAAAAAAAGATTGAAGCATTTGTTTGCCAGCTGTACGAGCCCGGTACAAATCTTGTGGATGTTGGTGAACTCAGGTGGAGGTTATTCACAAAGAAACAATTAGAAGCAGAGAAGCTGCCACCTACACAAGGAGCATTACATCAAGCCATTGCCCGTGCCCATTACCAGGCAATGGTATGGTATCAGGACCACGTACCTAACCCACAGATGCCACCAGCAACTGAATATGGATGGGAGGCTGAGGGAGATCATCTGGTGCCAGTCACAACACGGGATCCCCCAGCTCCAGCCACCATTACTCAACTGATCAAATGTGGCTGCAAGAAATCCCAGTGCATGTCACATTGTTCTTGTCGATCTCAAAATTTGAACTGCTCTGAGATGTGCATGTGTGGGGCAGATGAAGAGGTGTGTTGTAATGTAAGCAAGGCACAACTGTTGGGGATTGACGATGACGACGACGAAGATGGAGACCCTTCTATTTAAATGTGTTTACAGAACTTTCTGTACATATTAGTATAAACGATCTGATAATTCTGTGACCATTTCTCACATTGTTCTTTATTTTATATGAGGGATATATAAAGAAATATAGCTATTTCTGGTTTCGGTGTGATTATTACATAATTATTACACAGACAAAAGGTTGCATGATTCATGTATAGGATAATAATAATTTCTGGACTTGTAAACATACATCTTAGAGTCTGTGAGAAGCTTTCACAGTTGACTTAAACAAAGAAATGCAGCAATTTGCTTCTTTTCACCTCGTTGTTGCGTAATGTATGCTAATTATGCTAATTAGGAAAGGTTGTATGACTTCACAATGGTAACAGATGAATTTATGGACCTCACAAACATGGACTTAGACTCTTAGATCACCTTTATAAGTTACCCAGAAGCAAAGTTATTGCCATTTACCGTTTTTGGCAATTAATTGGCTAATTATGCTAATTACACATGCTAAACCCAAAAAGAAAAATTGAAGACATGTTTTTTTGGCATTGTGAGAACCCCAAGAATGAAGATATACATGTCTTCAACAATTATCATTCCAAAATTACAAAAGTTCATAGGCTCCTCTACTATAACAATAGCAGATCTACAAGCTCACTTGTAGATCTTGTAGATCGGCTATTTTCACTACTGTTGCTTGACACTTTACGATGAAGTTATCAGTAGGGCATTGATTTACAAAACAAATGAATGCTCTTGAAATGTGAAGATGTGAGGTTTCTTTTCGGACAGCAACGATATCGGGTTAAAGATAGTAAGGAAGTATGGACTCACTCGCTAGCTTTCGCCGTGGACTGAAGACTCACCTTTTCAGACTCCACCAAAACCCTTAGCACTACTGGAAAATCAATGTCCACACATGAAGCTAGTTAGCATTTGTTTTTTAGGCTTTTTAGAAAACTTTTTTATTATTTTATTTTTCTTTACAGATTATATTGTTTTTCTAGATAGATATTCATTTGCATTTGTTATATTGCTGTTGATGTACTGACATTTAATCTTGTTTATTATTGTGATATTTTATCTGCTTATTGTAAGTCGCTTTGGATTAAAAGCGTCTGCTAAATGCCTAAACTGTAAACTGTAAACTGTAAGGACATATTTTCTCAGCAAGAATGAAAGATAATACAGTGTAATAACATTTTCATTGATATATATTTGATTTTTTTGTGTCAGGAACAATGTGCGATTACGATGATTCGTGAGCTTTTATATTGCCTATTGTCCAATAGCCAGCAAATGAAATACAGCTTAAGTGTTTAAACTGTTCTCTATTTTGCTGGGTGGGGACCACCCGAAACCCCCTCAAGGAACCCTGGGGGTCCCCCCGGCCCAGAAACCACTGTTGAGCGCTGTTAATAGAACGATTATCTACAAGGAATAAAAGATGGACAAGAACTTTGCCACAATAAATTGCCAGAGGGTCATTTCACTTTATTTGGCATACACACAATCAAGGTTCAAGGTTGTACTTTATTGTTACATCTTGTGTACATCCTGGATATAATCAATACTTTATGGATCTCAAAGTGGTGATCAAAGATGGTTTCCCTGGAACCCATATGGAACCAAATCCATAAAAGCAGCCCACCAAAGTACCATAAGTAATCTGAACACAGGGCCCACCTATGTTTACTAATTCACCCTAAATGCTTCTAATCAGACCTCGGCCTAAGAGGTCAGACAGACGGACAGACGGACAGGCAGAGTGGCCTGCAATACGGCAGTGTACTGTAATAAAGCGATAGCATGAGTGATACAGCCAGTGTGTGTGTGCGTGCCTGTGTGTGTGTGTGAAATCATTATGGAACCGGAGCCCACACGGAGGCTTAGTCCCGGCCAGAGAGCCGTGCTGGCAGCTGCCAGGGTCCTCTGGATTCCGGTGCCGAGTGGAACCAGATCTCACTGGCAGACCCCAGAGGTGTTTAAGACCCCAGCCTGACTGACTGAGGGAGCTGCCTGGGGGAGGAAGGGGGGAGAGAGAGAGAGAGGGAGGAGGCAGTGGAGTTCAGCAAAAGCTAGGGTATGGCAAAGATACTCTCGTCCGAGACAGTTTGCCCTCCTGGCCCCCAAGCTGTGGAATAAACTCCCTGTCGCACTTAGAACAACGGACTCACTCGCTAGCTTTCGCCGTGGACTGAAGACTCACCTTTTCAGACTCCACCTAAACCCTTAGCACTACAGAAAATCAATGACCATATTGAAGCTAGTTAGCATTCGTTGTTTAGGTTTTTTAGAACTTTGATTATATTGTGTGTTTTTTCTAGATAGATCCATTTGCATTTGTTATATTGCTGTTGATGTACTGACATATTATCTTGTTTATTATTGTGATGTTTTATCTGCTTATTGTAAGTCGCTTTGGATTAAAAGCGTCTGCTAAATGCCTAAACTGTAAACTGTAAGATGGGAGTCCTCATGGAAAAGAAGCATTACATTTTGTATAACACGGTTCTATTGTGAAAATAGCAGATCTACATGCTCACAACGCCTCGCGCTGCGAGGCGTTGTGAGCATGTAGATCGGCTATTTTCACAATGTCTGAAAACAAAGAGTTTTGACAGTTTTTTACCCAGGTTTCTACGGTTTCTTGGGCTAGATATGGCAGCCTGGAATGGTTGTTCAAGTGCAGCTAAACTTGGCATGTTAGTAAACGTGCCACAATTAACAATAATGCATTGCACATGTGCAGCTGACCTGCGGAACCTGGGAATATAACATTTTGTCAAGATGGGGAGAATACAAGTGTGGAGAATATAATTATAATTCCTTGTTAAAGTGACCATTTTGTTACATTTTGCATTTGTAGTTATTTTTACTGTAATTTAACAACATAATAACCAGCACAGATAGACAAAGAGACATTCATGGATTTATATTTAAAAGTAACTTTTATTTCCCCCCCCCCTGGACCCAGGGTATGGCAGCTGCATACCCCTGCCATACCCAATTGACGCCCCTGGGAGAGAGAGAGAGGGAGGAGGTATAGCCCACTGTTTCCGAAACACTGGGTCGGGGCCCATTTGTGGGTCACAGACACATTTTATGGGTCCCTTAATTTGTTTTGGTTTGCTACATTTTGTTTCAAATTATTATCATTTCAAAAAACATTCCCAAAAAAGTGAAGATTTTCATCGATTAAAAAGCAAATTCAGTGATTTTTCCCCCCCAGTAATTTCATGAAGATACCAAATAAATTCAATAAATTAGAACACGAGTAGTGAAAATAGCCGATATACAAGATCTCAACGCGGTGCGAAGCAACGCGTTTGTGAGCTTGTAAATCTGCTGTTTTCACTAGTTTGGGTCCCGGTCTAATTTCTCTTTTGGGTGACGAGCTGAAAAGTTTGGGAACCACTGGTGGTTGGTACAGCCTATATTTATATCAGGGGTATTCAACTAGATCAGGCAGGGGGCCACAACTGTAAAATCAATTGAAGTCGGGGGTCACAAGACTGTGACAACAGAACGGAAATGAAAATGTTCATGGTTAACCGTTTCACCGTTTGTTGTTCGCTATATTTCCGATACGACAACAATGGACATGTATGTACATTAGGCAGAGATGGGCACAAAATACAAAAAAGTACTTGAAAAAAATCTAAATACTTGGTCAGAACTTTGTCTAATACTGACCAGGATACTGTCACCAAGATGCTATCCTGGTAACGGTATCCTTTTTTTGGATTTTGTGCCCATCCCTGCATATTAGGCTATGGTAACTTATTAGGCCCTGCGTTATACTGCATTCATGCATTTTGATGTTTTCTGTGCCAGTCCTTTACAGAGCACAGGCTTAGATTTTGATATTAACAAAAGAGGAAGTAGATACAATGATCTTCATGGGTGAAGTGTTTACACCGACTGATAAGAGCACAAGATGTGCTTGAAGTTAATGATGATGGAGAATATGAAAGACGGATACAATCCAGGTGAATTATTTCTTTGGGTACATCCACGCAAGACCCAGAAATGGACACAACAATGGACACGTATGTCCATTAGGCTATGGTAACTTATTAGGCCCTGCGTTATACTGCATTCATGCATTTTGATGTTTTCTGTGCCAGTCCTTAATAGAGCACAGGCTCATCATTTTGATGATGATGGAGAATATGGACACAATCCAGGTGAATTATTTCTTTGGGGTAAAAGGACAACATCCACTCAAGACAGAAATGGTTTCAAGTGATGGTTAAAGTTCACACAGAACTCATCTGTTGAGCTCTTGTTTTTACCATGTTGCCAAGCTGCCTAGCAACATGGTGAAACAATAAATTGCTGAACATTCAAAATGGTCATCCTGTACAACCAACCATCCAATAATAATGTGTTACATTTATTTTTACATTGGAATATGGAATGTTCTCCAGGAGCCCCAAGAAAGCTCTGCTGGGGCCGCATTTGGCCCGCGGGCCGCCAGTTGAATATCACTGGCCTATATACAAAGAGAGAGGAAGTGCATAGAGACTGGGAGGGGAGGTGCTGCAGAATGCAGAGAGAGCAGTGGTAGTCTGGGATCACTTCACTTTTCGGGGTTGTAACCGGTCTGGAGTGGAAACCACAACACGTCATGTTGTAGTACTCAAAGGACTACAATTTGCCGGAAAGATCAAACCGGATTCAGTTTTAACCCAAAATATTCCCCTGCGCTCAAGGACATACTTTTAGGGTCCTACCTAATAAACTCCTTGATGCGGAGTAGTTTTGCTTTTGAAAAATGTGTTTGGTATGTGCATCTTTTAGTCCAACTCGTAGCGACTGGCAAGACTACACTAGGCTACTCCAGCATTTTAATAGGGATTGGGGAAACAAACGGAGGGAACCAAATCAAAGCGACGCCGCTTCTTCTAGTGGTTTCCGTGCTTTAGGCGGAAACCAAACGGCCTGTAGTGAACGAACACCAGGCTTTCCCCCTGAAAGCCTGGTAGGCCAGGTTAGAGCAGTGGTTACACAGAGACAATCTGAGCAGTGGTTCTCAACCTTTTCAGGCCATGACCCCCACAATAATCATATTTTAACTGGAGAACCCCACCCTGACGAGCACTAAGATAACACGGTTCTATCGTGAACATTTTCACAATTTCTGCCTCTTAATATTTGACAATTTGTTCAATGTTTAATTTGTCATTTTAGAGGTATTAAAAAGTCCTTAAATTGTCACTTTAGAAATGTGCAGATACCCTCAGATACACTTAAACTTTATGTTGGTCTGTTTACTGTTGAGTGAGAAAACAATGTTGCACGTTAAGTTCATCATCTGGGGACCCCCCAAAATAATTTGGGGACCTCCCTGGGGGTCCCGACCCACAGGTTGAGAACCACTGTGATAGAGGAGGTACACAGAGACAAAGAGCTGAGGAGAGATTGCATGGAGAGCAGCTGAGGAGATTCCCAGGGTGTGTGTGTGTGTGTGCGTGCGTGTGTGTGACTTCACCTTAGCACTTTCCCTAGCCTGGATGACCATACAGCAGGGCTCCCCAATAGGCGGCCCGCGGGCCATTTGCGGCCCGCAGGGGGCTACTGTCTGGCCCCCACCAACCCCAGTAATAATGGTGGTATAAGAGCAGCAACAACACTAGTATATCGTCATTGTTGGGTGGAAACCTTGTATGTCCAAAACCGTTCGCTTTGTATTTATCATCTATAACATTTACGAAACTAGAGAAAACAGCAGATCTACAAGCACACGACACAACGCATCGCGAGGCGTTGTGTGTGCTTGTAGATCTGCTGTTTTCACTAGTTTTGTGCGACGATCTTGTATGATGAAGCAGGGCTTTGCTTTACCAAAAAATCAAACCTCGGTTCGAAGTGGAGCGGTGAATTTGAGCAGCTGTACCCTATGTGAGTGGGTGAGTGAGTGTAAACTGTGCCTGTGAGTGAGTGGTGAGTGTGCCTGGCCTGCACAAAACAGCGCCCCTCCTTTAACTAGTGTTTTGTGTGTGGCCACTCAAGGTATTGCCAGACTACGGACACGGCCACCCAGCCAGCCACCCAGCCAGCCACCCAGCCACATACCCACAGACATACCTGTTCATTGGGAGCGCTTTCACCGCTCCAAAAACGTACACATGAAACTTGGAGACACAAGGTTTCTGCCCGACAGTGACGATATCTGAACTGTTGCTGGAGTAGCGGGAACGCCACCGTCGCCCCCTGCAATGTTGTGGCCCTCTGCTTGGTACCCGACATAATTCAATGTTGTGGCCCTCTGCTTGGTACCCGACATAATTCAATGTTGTGGCCCTCTGCTTATAGACATAATTCGGACCTTGGGGAAAACTATTTGGGGAACCCTGCCATACAGGCTTATGCATGAGGCTAAAATGTAATTAAGACAGCTTGTTATAGACTGATGCCATGTCATTGTTGACCAGGCATTTCCCATAGTGTGTATGGCTTCCATTCCATGCACAGATTATTGATGTTGTGTTTTGGTTATTCTACTGGGACTAATCACTAATGATAGGTTATTTATGTTTTTATATTACAATTTCTATGCATTTGATTTGATGTATTATATTGTGCTGTGTGTGTGTGTGTGTGTGTGTGTGTGTGTGTGTGTGTGTGTGTGTGTGTGTGTGTGTGTGTGTGCGTGTGTGCGTGCGTGCGTGCGTGCGTGCGTGCGTGCGTGCGTGCGTGCGTGCGTGCGTGCGTACGATTTTTATTGTTATTTTTAAATCTGCTTGCTTGTCGACAACAGTGTCATCAGGAGAATTGGGCGCTATGAGGAAGAGTGGGCTCATATTGGCTATTTGGTCCAAAATCTAAAAATAGTAAATTTTAAATTAATTCCTAATATTTCTACAACCCCTATTATAGGCTATCCAATCATTCTGGGCATAAACAAGAAGTTGAATGCTAAACCGTGCATGTTCACATCATGGATAGGCTACTTTACATTACTCAAGACCATTTTCAAATATTCCATTTGTGTTAACATTTTGGACAAAATGGCACATTTTACACAGAGGTGCCCACTCTTTCTTATAGTGCTCTCTTCTGTAACCTATAGACAGTAATGCACATGATGAATTAGCCTATATGCAAGCCTAACACTGAGGTAGGCCTAGGCTATAAGACTTAATATCTATAACATCCCACAAAGTAAATGCAGTGGTTCTCACTTCTCAGGATGTATTGAGGGGATTCCAATTTGGGACCTTTGCTAGTGTGTAACTCTGAGACTGAAACACTGAAATAGTGGATGAGAGTTGGACACACTTCCATCTTATTCCTAGGCTTGTTAGAGAAACATAAAGTCTCATTTATACTTGCCAAAAGACTGTCATTGTGCCGAAAACAACTGCTTTTCTGTTTTCTCTCGGATGTTCGAGAGAGACTTTTGGCGGGTGACGCCGTCGTACGGTGAAGTATAACGGGGTTGAAAGCATGCATGCTGCACAACAAATGAATCAATGTGGATCATTAAATGAATCAATGGACCTTTTTTTCCACCGATCATATCGATATAAATCAGTGGGCACATGTGCTGCCAAGTTGTTACAACATTGAAGAGCTAAAACAAAAGGCAAAGTAGGCTAAACGAACAAAGAAAGAATGAGCAAATGTTTGCAAAAAATATAAACGTGTTAGCCTATAATATTGTGTAGGATATTTAATTGGTAATTTAATTTCACGGACTCTCTCCCTCATAGAAGTGTAGGCCTGTGCCTGTAAACGTCGTCATGTTCTTAATAATTTAATCATAGGCAGGCAATAATTATAAATAAATGATAAAATAAATAATATGTGGGAATTAAAATAAGTAGGCTACGTCATAATAAACTATATATTTGTATGGTTTAATAGCCTGGCTATAAATAGAAAACACGAGCGCAAACATGTTCCATTTGTGTTGTGTATTAAACTTTGTGTTTGTTCGTTCTACGGAGCTCGTCTTTCCTTCCCCGCCCCGACCAGCCAGCCATGATGCCGTGGGGCCTCAGCGGTGCGTGCTCCGTCTGCCTGCCCGGCAGGGTGAAGCGATCTGCGGGGAGCGACCCGTCTCTGCCCCGCTGATCACGGGATTCCGCGATCCAGCGATATATAGACCGTACGTAAGGAAGAAAGACACGATAAACAATTGGAAAGCAGCAAAGTGGGTCACGGTCACTCACTGAGGTTACAGCTGGTGTTATGTTATAGTTGGTAAACACAGTGTTCTATACTTTTATTGAATGTATGTCACATCGCTGCTTTTCCCTTCTTCTGCAGGGGAAATGCAGACATGTCTACCGGGCTGGAAGCAGCCGTTATGGCAGCCAGCAGAGCGTTTATGGTTCAGCTCGCCTCGAATCAGCTGCTGCCGTTTAAAATCAAATCAATATTATGATGTCCTGTAATGTAGACGAGACACGAGCGAAACGCAGACTAAAGATCTGAGAAACCACAGCTATTTCACTGTGCATGAAGGAAGCTCCATGTCTGTTTTCAGTGTTTTGACGAACCAGCTAGAGCAGCGTGCCACACACACACACACACACACACTCACTGCAATCGACCTCCTACGTGTGCATTCATTGTAGATTCGCCTATTATTAGCTCAGCCTTCTTCTTTAAATTAATGAAGTTAATGAATATATATATGAATTGATTTGAAATTAACACATTTAATAGGAATTTATTTAAGATAATATAGGAGATCCAATCTCATATTTTGTTGCAATCAGACAATTTTATTTATTTTTATTTTTATTTTGCCGTAGTAGCCTATAAACCACGCAATGAACAACACATATGAATAATAGGCCTAATTATTATTCAATAATAATTGCAGACTATTTATATATTTTAATTGTAGACCTATTGGTAATACTGAACGGACATAATCCTACTCTAAATTAAGCTAGCCTGGCCATGCACACTCAGGGCCGTGCTTACCATACAGGCAAAATAGGCAGCCGCCTGGGGCCCCCTCACAGCCTGGGGGCCTCATGAGATTATTATTATTATTTTATTTTTTAACCAACATGGCCATCAGGGGGCCCCAGTTGAGCTCTCAACTGTGAGACAGAGAACAGTTGAAGTGAGGGTGAGGGTTAACATTAGCTCATTAGAATCTGAAAAGAGCGTGGCTCTCAAAGGTGTGACCAGAGAACAATGGTCCTGATTACCCAAGCGGTTCTTTTGTGTCTGTTCTGTGATGTCACGTACATTACTTTAACTTTAAGAAGGATCGATGCAGGGAATGGATACATTATTTCTAAAGTGTGTGTATATGTTTATATTTAAAAAAGGTTTTGAGGGCCCCCATATTTATATATACATATGTGTATCAATTCCATTTCATTTTGGGGGCCCCAGATAGTTTGAAGTGGGGCCCGGGATGAGATCAATATAAAAGAAGGGTAAAAAGGGCCTTAACATGAAATGTGATGTTTAACTTGAAATACTTTCACAGGGTTTACTGGGGCTTCTTAAAGATGGCACGCATAGTTTGTATACTGTTTATTTATATTTAACATTTTGAGGGGCCCAAATATATCCATTTGGGGCCTCTCAATCTCTCAAACAGAAACACCCAGGGGGCTCCATGAGTTATCGTCAAATATAAATAAACAGTAAAAAGGCCCTTAACATAGTCATGTAATGTATGTGTTTAACTTCGAATGGATATGTATAGCCTTAACCCACTGACTGTCCCGTGAGACAAACTTTGTCTTTGAAAACCACTGCAAAACATGCACTTAAAAGTTATTCTTATTCTTATTATAATTACGTTTTTTTAAAACACTATAAGTAATAACACTGATTCAATTCATAGGTTTAATAGTGTATGAAACTTGAGCTGAAGTGTGTTATTTAACATGAAGCAACCATCCTTAGATGACATTTCTGCCACAGACATGCAGCTAATTACCACCTGAAAGAAGTTGGCCTGTTGCTGCAACAATGGGCTCTGATTATCTGAAAAGAGCTTTAATGTCACAAGTTACTTTAGTCTCCTTAAAAATATAAACAAGATTTATACTGTATATATTTATATTTAACGTTTTGAGGGCCCCCAAATTCATTTGGTGCCCCACCAGCTCTCAAACTCAAGCTCTCAATACCCTCATATATAAATAGTAAAAGGGCCCTTAACAAAAGGCTGTTAACATGGTCATGTAATGTAATGTTTAACTCAGTATTCTTATTCTTATTACTTTACCTGTCCTGTGTAAGTTGCTTCTGGTGAGAGAAGTTGAAGCTCATGCTTTATCTTCTATATGTCAAACATTGTGGCCATCCATAGCTGAGTGGTTAGTGAGCCTGCCAAGGGAACCAGATCCCTGGTTGTCACAGGTACGATTCCAGGCCAGGTTAGCAATGTGTAACTTGCAGTGTCCCTGAGTAAACACCCAACCCCTGTTTTCTCCCTCCTCCTCTTATTATTTTCTCTGGAATTCTTTTGAAAAAGTGCTAGAGTTTATAGGCTATTAAACTTGTGTTATTAAAAAAAAATATATATATATATTTTCAAATAATTAAAAGCTAAAATATAGGAAACAAAACATAAGGGAGTATTTATTCGCGACCCCTAGAAATTGGTCCGCGACCCGCATATGGCTCCCGACCCAGGGGCCTCAAACTGGGGTTTGCCTGGGGCCTCCAAATCGCTAAGCACGGCCCTGTGCACACTATGACCCTAATATCATCACTGAGGGAGTGAGGGCTATTCATTTATTGCACTGGTTTCCAGGCAAATGTAAGCGTTGTGTGTTAGCTTCTCTTATTAGCCTATTATGGGGCTAAAGAAAAACAATATCCCCCAAATAAATTAAGCGATAAAAGATAATTTTAATTTGTGCCAATAGCGCTCATGCACACGCACGCACGCACGCACGCACGCACGCACACACACACACACACACACACACACACACACACTGTGTTTGTCATTACTAGCTAGCTTCTATAGTGCTGCCAGTGTCCGTATTAAAAAAAGAATAGCTGATCTACAAGCTCTGTGACGTGGTGGTATGATGGAGTAGGGTGTTCATTTAAAGATATATATTCTTTTAAGGTGTATATATTTTTTAAGATATATTTTTGTCTGTATTGATAGATTACAGTAGACTGACAGGAAATGGGGAGAGAGATTGGGGGTGGGGCAGTGGCGTCAGTTCAGAAAAAGCTATATGGTGTCCTGCAAGACACCAGTCATGTTGCCATACCTTATCAACAGGCATGATACATTTATTTTAAGAAGTGCATTCTATTCCCCCCCCCCCCTCTATGGTTTCTAGGGCTGGATATGGCAGCCTGGAACGGTTGTTCAAGTGCAGCTAAACTTGGCATGTTAGTAAACGTGCCACAATTAACAATAATGCATTGCACCTGTGCAGCTGACCTGCGGAACCTGGGAATATACCATTTTGTCAAGCTGGGGAGAATACAAGTGTGGAGAATATAATTATAATACCTTGTTAAAGTGACCATTTTGTTAAACTTTGCATTTGTAGTTATTTTAATGTAATTTAACAACATAATAACCAGCACAGATAGACAAAGAGACATTCATGGATTTATATTTAAAAGTAACTTTTATTTTCCCCCCTGGACCCAGGGTATGGCATCTGCATGCCCCTGCCATACCCAATTGACGCCCCTGGGGTGGGGTGACATGCAGCAAAGGAAGGTCGTCAGGATCGGGAGTCAAACCCACGACGTGATGTCAGGCAGTGCCCGGACCCCAACCCTTAACCGTCCGCAGCAGATAAGAGGTAGCCTCGGGATCCCGGCATTTCAAAGAGAAAAGCTGGGATCACGACATTTTAATTGTATATAAAATATATGTAGCCGTTCAGATATCTTATTTTACATCAGTATTGTTCATGTGAACTGGTTTGTTTAGGCTTATCCATTATAATGATAAAATCGCTATGATTTATCACTCGTATTCCACCGTGGATCACTTCCTCATTTACTCAAAGCGGACAGCAGCAGGAGTCGTGTCCCCCACGGCCCACTGCGTCCATTCCAGACGCCGGAGGACCCGGCGAGATCTGTCGGGGGCATAGAATGTCCGCGTTAGGTTAGACCAGTGGTTCTCAACCTGTGGGTCGGGAACCCCAGGGGCGGTCCCCAAATTATTTTGAGGGGTCCCCAGATGATTAACGTAATGTGCAACATTGTTTTCTCAATCAACAGTAAACAAACCAACATAGAGTTTAAGTGTATATAGGGTATCTACACATTTATAAAGTGACAAATTAAACATTGGCCAAATTGTCAAATATTAGAGGCAGAAATTGTGTTGCGAGGTGTTGTGAGCATGTAGATCTGCTATTTTCACAATAGCACCGTGTTATACAAAATGTAATGCCTCAACTCTTAGTCCTCGTAGGGTGGGGGCCCGGGGGGTCCCTAGTTGAAATATCATTATTTTGGGGGTCGCGGCCTGAAAAGGTTGAGAACCACTGGGTTAGACTAGATATGAGGTTTCTGGCCAGACAGCGATGACATACAGTATGATATGATATGTAGGCTACAGTACACACACACACGCACACATACAAGTTTGTCATTAGCTCCATTCTACACATATACTGTATGACTTGGTATTTACAGTAAATGAAGGACTGTGCTTTGATGAACAGTGAGTGGTGGAGGCAGGGGACAGCTGGCTGTGGCAGAGATGAATGTGTAGGCGCCGTGCAGCCGATGATGAATGTGAGGGGACACACGGTGTGATATGGATCTGAGATGATGAGATAGAGAGGAGCTTTGATGATCAGGTAAAAATAGATCAGTCGCTGGATCATTACGGTGCTCTGCTGATAATTAATTCTTTTTCCTTTTCTTTTTTTTCCTTCTAACGGCAGCGGTAGGGCTGATATGGAAGGAGAGGTGCTGTGGCTTCCTATTAAATATTATCTCCCCTCAGTATTAACTGATGTCAGGCTGAGAGATTTAAATAGAGTGTCACCCCCCCCCCCCCCCCCACCAAGCACTGCTAAAGACCATCAGTTTTACTCACGTGAAGAAGAGAGACTCAACGCCTCACCCGTGAACGGTAAGAGTGTGATTGGATCTGTGTGTGTGTGTGTGTGTGTGTGTGTGTGTATGTGTGTGTGTGTGTGTGTGTGTGTGTGTGTGTGTGTGTGTGTGTGTTCAGTGTTGGCAGCAACACCCACACTGGCAGCCAAATCCAGCCTGAATCAGATCTCAGCCACGTCCAGATTGGAATCTTATTGGTTAAAATGAAGTCTGACAGGTCACATGACTCATTTAAACAAATCAGATTCCAATCTGGATGTGGCTCAGATTAGGGCTGTCACAATTATTACATAATCGTATAATCGCGATTATTTGACATAATCGCGATTCTTTTTCATAATCGTCATAATCGTTTCCATGTTGACAAATGTTCATATATTTTTGTAAAAGTCAAAAATAGTGCAAATAGCAGATCTTGTAGATCAGCTATTTCCACTATCAATGTTGTTTTTTATGTGATTTCTTTGTATATTTAGGTTATGTGTCATATCTGCCATGTGCAACTTCAAAGCCTAAAAGCCAAGCAGAAATGTAATTGTCAACGACAAAAACACAATTAAATCGTTAATCGCAATTATTAGAGTGACAATTAATTGCCATGTAAAATGTGATAATGGTGACAGCCCTAGCTGAGATCTGAATCAGGCTGGATTCGGCTGCCAGTGTAAACGGGGCCTGATATCACTTGTGTCATAGTGGGTTTATAGAACCTATAGAACCTATAATTCAACCAACTTGTAAATGACCGTTTTCATTTACAGGCCTTTAGAAAGAGAGGATATGATGTCACTGAGCTGTGAGCAGCTGACCAGCATACTCTCCCACTCTGTTTACCACTCTAGCACGCCACAGTGCCGTGGGAGGGTTCCCCAATAGGCGGCCCGCGGGCCATTTGCGGCCCGCGGGCCGGGGGCTACTGTCTGGCCCACACCAACCTCAGTAATAATGGTGGTATAAGAGCAGCAACAACACTAGTATATCATCGTTGTCGGGTGGAAATCTCGTATCTCCAAATGTGTACGTTCTTTCGCAAATCATACAAGGCCTCACAAGGTCGTATGTATGTATATACATATATATATATGTATGTATGTATGTATGTATGTATGTGTGTGTGTGTGTGTGTGTGTGTGTGTGTGTGTGTATGTGTGTGTGTGTGTGTGTGTGTGTGTGTGTGTGTGTGTGTGTGTGTGTGTGTGTGTGTGTGTGTGTGTGTGTATGTATGTATGTATGTATGTATATACATACATACATACATACATACATACATACATACACACACACATATATATATATATATATATATATATATATATATATATATATATATATATATACACACACACACATACACACATACACACATGTGGTCCAGTAACCCCCAGCACACAGGCGTGCATGCACACACACACACACACACACACACACACACACACACACACACACACACACACACACACACACACACACACACACACACACACACACACACACACACACACACACACACGCCATGTACAGTACAGATTCAGAACCAGCTCCTCTGTCCTCATTCGCTCCTACCAGGTTATGTAAAAGCAGTGGTTCTCAACCTGTGGCGGGGGGCCCACTGGTGGGCCGCGAGGATACTGGGAGGTGGGCCCCCTATAAATATCTGGTCAAAACACTCACAGCAGATGGGTGTTAAATGGTCAGATGGTGGTGGTTTAGACTCTACAGCAGGGGTGACTGACTGTAGATATGTTGCAAAGCCTGCAGGCTAGAGCTTGTAGATTTGATTTGAGCAGTGGATCACATGTTAGTGAGCGCTCAAAATCTACCAGCCTTCGAATTTTGCAACGTGTGTACGTTGAGATATCGTTTGCTTCTTTACATGACCTTGTAGAAGAGCCATGAGATCCACAGAGGAACGCAGACTATGAGAGAGAGAGAGAGAGAGAGAGAGAGAGAGAGAGAGAGAGAGAGAGAGAGAGAGAGAGAGAGAGAGAGAGAGAGAGAGAGAGAGAGAGAGAGAGAGAGAGAGAGAGAGAGAGAGAGAGAGAGAGAGCGATGGTACAGCAGAGAGAGAGAGAGAGAGCGATGGTACAGCAGAGAGAGAGAGAGAGAGAGATAGAGCGATGGTACAGCAGAGAGAGAGAGAGAGAGCGATGGTACAGCAGAGAGAGAGAGAGAGAGAGCGAGATGGTACAGCAGTGTACTTGATGCCTCAAAGACTTATGAATGTTTGAAATGTTAGTAATAAAGGGCTTTGCAGGTTTTAAAAGGTGAACGCAGGTGCAAGCGGTGTGTGTATGTGCGTGCGTGTATGTGTGTGTGTGCGCATGCGACACTGCGTGCGTGCATGCGTGCGTGCGTGCGTGCGTGTGCGTGCGTGTATGTGTGTGTGTGCGCATGCGACACTGTGCGTGCGTGCGTGCGTGCGTGCGTGTTACATGCCCCAGTCTAGGGGTATAAGGATATGCAACATTAGTAAGGCAAAGGGTAGGTGTAAGAAGTATTTTTATTTATAACTTCCTTTTGGTGAGCATTCAAGGAACAGTTTACAAATAATGAATAAGGAACAAAGGAAAAACAATTAACAATAACTCAAAATATAACTACCATGCAAAGAAAAGAACCAATCAGAAATAACTAACCTATTCTTGTATATTGACCACTAAATAAACTAAACTAGACCAAAACAAAATTACAATAGATTACTAACCTAACATAACTACACTAATCTAAACTATCAAAAAGGAATCTGTTACAAAAAGCTGGCAGTGGTAGTTACATGTTAGCTGAAGGCCACAACCTAGTTGTGGGTTTAAACAAAGTCAAGTTCAAGTTCAAGTTCCCAATGTTCTCCAAACTCACAAAGTTAAGAATGCTATACGCTAAGCAGTAAGCAGGTTCTACAACGCTAACATGGCAGAGGGAAACTACTACAGAGAGTAGCTCCCAAAGCTGCAGCAGGTGAGTGACATTATGCAGGTGGACAGCATGTTTCCCCATGGGCAGGGAGAAACAGACTGACGAGGAGCTCTGGGCTGGCAAGGCTTTTGTAGGGAGGCACCGCAGGTGATTGGACCAGGTGGAATCAGGGTGTAGCTCTCCATCAAGCTCAGCTCACTCAGGTCTCCTCCAAGTTCAGGTCTCGTCTCCTCCCACTCCAACACAAGGCCAAGACCTAAACTGACACTAGTATGAGTATATGTGGACTCCAACCAATATTGGGAACAATAGTAACATAATACTAAGGATAACTAGAAAATAGTAATATAGAAAAATAGTAAATTACATAGGGATGTAACACCCCCACCCTCAAAATCAAACATCTCCCCTGATGTTTGTATAATTTAAAGGATTTTAAATGTACTGAGTTTAAGAGGATTTACATTGATGTATGAATTTATAAAAGCTTCTTTCAGACCTTTTTAAGTAACCACCTGTTCACAAAATTCGAAAGAGTGAGCCTCAACTACACTCTAGTGAGGGGTTAGGGCTAGGGTTTAAGACTCCCCCTGCACTGATTTGTGTTACCAAAATCCAAAATCTGAGTTAAATCGCTTGACAGAAGCTAATCCAACTAACCGTCAACCAAAGGCTGCCCCGAAAATCTTCATCTTAACTTGTCACCTTAGCAGATTCAACATTTCACAACCGGAGACTACTAACATTTAGCACCCACCGTTAGTTGGGTCAAAACGGAACATTTGCGGGTTCAAGAATTCAAGGCCGGTATATATTCAAGAACTTTGTCCATGGACAGAACCTAATCTCTATAACCTAAGAGAAGTAGCCTCGACTACTCTCTAGTGAGGGAACACCTTATTGAGATGCCCCTGCACCTAGTAGTGATACGGTAGTTCTACATAACAGTAGTCAATATCATTACAAAACACAAGACCCCTAAGTAATGCATATTACTACATAACCCCAAGTAGCAACCACCTAACACCGGGTTGGACATACTAAGAGCACCAAAGTCCAACATAATCGAGTAGTGAAGAAATCACCACATACAGAGTAATGTTACCACTACATATACTGTAGCACCCAAGTAATGATAACACCACATACCAAGTAGTGATAGTGCTAGTACGTGATACCTAACCCATAGATCGTTAACCAGAATACTGAAATTACTAAACTGAATAGCACTATCACCATGTACAAAACCAAGTAGATATCACTTCCTTAACAAATTCACAAGTAGTGATATCTACCACAAAAACCTGCATCGCCATTTTGTGACTGATCCACCCACTGATGGGCCAATTAATTACTTTTAACCAGAATAAGAAACCACTTCAGACTCGCGAAACTGTCACTTACGACTGCCGCTTACGACACTCAGCAATCAAATGCCCGACTTTTTTGCAGTAATGACAGACACGCTCTTCTTTTTGTTTCATAACAGCCTGCTCAGACTGTCTCTGGCCTGACTGTGGTGCGTAATTACGCACGTACCCAACTCTGCGTTGCGCGCTGGGGCTGACTGGAGCTGTATTAAACACGCTCTTGTGGGTTAGAACAAACTCATCGGCAAAAATCGAAGCTTCAGACACAGAGTTGACTCTCTGCTCATTCAGATGAACTGCGATTCGGTCTGGGAGACACCTTTTAAATTCCTCCACCAGCATAAGCTCACGTAAAGTTTTAAAGTCAGTGGCTTTGCTGGCAGCGCACCATCTATCAAAAAGAGCCTCTTTCTCCCTGGAGAACTCAACAAAAGTTTGGTTTGAGCCCTTTGAGTGTTGTCGGAACTTTTGTCTGTATGCCTCAGGCACTAACTCATAAGCTCTCAATATCGTAGTTTTGACCAAATCGTAGCTCATACTGTCTTGTACAGAGAGAGACGCAATAACTTCTTGCGCTTTACCGTGTAGTTTACATTGAAGTAGGATGGACCAAACATCCTTGGGCCAGCGTAAGGCTGTAGCCACTCTTTCAAATGCCCCAAAATAAGCATCCACTTCAGACTCGCGAAACTGTGGCACTAAACCAATAAACTTGGAAATGTCAAATGGTAACGTACCTTGATTTGAGCTGGGAGTGGGGTTGGTTGGGGGAGTGGTTGGCACCGGAGCGGGGGAGGGAGAGACGGGAACAGAACCCATGTGTGCCATTTCCAACTCGAGCTGGCGAAGTCTGAGCTTTTCCTCTAGCTCAATCTTTCGCATTTCCAACTGAAAAGCTCGGTCGTTTGCCCTGTCCCGTTCTCTCTCCTCTCTGTCTCGTACTCGCTCCCGCTCCTCTCTCTAGCCGTGCTATACGCACTTTCACCCTGGTTTTAACTGAGACCTTGGATCCGTCTGAATCCGCGGAGTCCGATTCTAGGCCCAGTGCGTTGGGGTCGGGAGCCAATTTCAATGGTGTCTTTTTAGGCTTTGCCTCTGGCTCAGCCACTGCTCCTTTTTCGGACCCCTCAACACCTGCCACCTCATCACCCCCCGGACCAGACTCACCTTGGAGCGGCCTCGGCACAACTTCAGGCACGGCTAGTTCTACTTCTGGTGGCACCACCAACACCCCTTGATCAACCAACTTAGTAAATAAAAAATCTTTAATTTTTCTCTTACTAAGCGCCTCATTAACAACGAATCTGAAGTGGTCTGCTATCAGTAATAAGTCATCTTTGCGACAATCGTCGAATTTGCCAATGGTGGGGTCTTTAACGAACTCCTCCAAGTCAAAGTGCACCATTTTTGCCGATTAAACCCACAATTGTTTTAGAACCCGCTTATCAAATACAATAAAAAAAACTTGATTCACTTACCAATTGCCTCAATTAACGAGCCCCCATTAATGTTACATGCCCCAGTCTAGGGGTATAAGGATATGCAACATTAGTAAGGCAAAGGGTAGGTGTAAGAAGTATTTTTATTTATAACTTCCTTTTGGTGAGCATTCAAGGAACAGTTTACAAATAATGAATAAGGAACAAAGGAAAAACAATTAACAATAACTCAAAATATAACTACCATGCAAAGAAAAGAACCAATCAGAAATAACTAACCTATTCTTGTATATTGACCACTAGATAAACTAAACTAGACCAAAACAAAATTACAATAGATTACTAACCTAACATAACTACACTAATCTAAACTATCAAAAAGGAATCTGTTACAAAAAGCTGGCAGTGGTAGTTACATGTTAGCTGAAGGCCACAACCTAGTTGTGGGTTTAAACAAAGTCAAGTTCAAGTTCAAGTTCCCAATGTTCTCCAAACTCACAAAGTTAAGAATGCTATACGCTAAGCAGTAAGCAGGTTCTACAACGCTAACATGGCAGAGGGAAACTACTACAGAGAGTAGCTCCCAAAGCTGCAGCAGGTGAGTGACATTATGCAGGTGGACAGCATGTTTCCCCATGGGCAGGGAGAAACAGACTGACGAGGAGCTCTGGGCTGGCAAGGCTTTTGTAGGGAGGCACCGCAGGTGATTGGACCAGGTGGAATCAGGGTGTAGCTCTCCATCAAGCTCAGCTCACTCAGGTCTCCTCCAAGTTCAGGTCTCGTCTCCTCCCACTCCAACACAAGGCCAAGACCTAAACTGACACTAGTATGAGTATATGTGGACTCCAACCAATATTGGGAACAATAGTAACATAATACTAAGGATAACTAGAAAATAGTAATATAGAAAAATAGTAAATTACATAGGGATGCGTTTGTGCGTGCGTGCGTGCGTGCGCACTGCAGCTAACAAGCGTTGCGGCCTGCTGACCTCTCACGTTTCACTGTGGCTGCATCTCATCTCCCACAGGAAGAACAGGCAACTGTTAGTGACATTTAATTGCACGCTAAACCTCACTTAGCTAGACAATCACAGGGTCATTTATAGGATACATTAAAGAAATAAATAAACGTACAAAGAAACGTTCTAATTGGTATCCCTGTCAAAATGATTCCAATTAATTTAAGCTTTGGCTAATTGTATTAAAAAATAAAAAATAAATAAATAAAACTTCCTTAATCTTCTCTATGGCAGTGGCTCTCAAAGTGGGGGTCCGGGGACAGCCATGGGCCCTCGAGGGGGTTCCTGGGGGGGTCCCCAGTAAAATGAGTTGAAGCACTACCGTAGCATCACAATCAATTTAGCCACTTTATAAACCTATTTTACACTTCAGCTATTCAAAAATGTGCCATCTACGCAGCTCACAACGCGTGCGTAGGTCCATGGAATAAAATATTTTCAAATAGGGGTCTGCGGTCAAATACATATCAATTTGGGCATCCTTGACATGAAACTGTTTGAGAGCCATTACTGTCTTTTTTTTTCAAGCCAAGGAACCCTTAGCCAAGAGAGACATGAAGCAGGGACCCCTACTACAAGAATGACTAAAGGGGTGCCCAAAAGGTAGATGGTGATCTACCAGTAGATCACCAAGGGTGTGCAGGTAGACCACATGACATGCCTCTAAAAATATATTATTAAAATATAAAAAGAACATGTCAATATGACATCAAGAAGGGCCTGTCAGCTCCCTTCATGGCTTCTAAAGTAGGCAAACCTCCAATGCAATACTTTGTTCAAGAGTCAGTAGCATGACAAAGAACCCCACACTCCATACAGAATGGGATGAAGACATTTCCCCCAGTATTTCCCATTTATTTCACCCTTACAGTAAGTGTGTTTGTCTAAAATGTAACGCCAGTGCTGCTATTCCAAAGCCCCCCTCAGGCCCTCAGCTAAAACATTTTGGATGGGTAGATCACGTTGAGCTAGTCATTTCATAGATTTCATACATAGCTTCATAGATTTGTTTGACGGCGCTATCATCAGCGTTGTGTGTAAATTAATGTGTTTTGTTTGACTGCACATTATCTTTACTATTAAAAACTCATCGTCTGCCCCCTCACAAGTTTCCCGTGTTATTCCCAAACTCGGCCGCTGCCACGCCCGAGTTTCCCAAGTTTTGGTCTGTTTTTGAAAAAAAAAAGAAAATCCATGTTTGTTGTTCATTTGAAGAAAACATAATGGCTGCTATCTCATGAATTTCTGAACGGATTTCCAAGCAGATTTTTTACTTTTTTATTTTTTTTGAAAGCTGTGAACTGCGTGCACTGCACACACGTGGTGCATGGGAGTGCATTTTATTTATTTATTGTATTATGGGTGAATGTGGCAGCCTGCCACTTTGGCAGCCGTTTTTAAAAGGGCAAGGTACGTGTTAATATCATGTTGGATTCAGTGTAATGTTCAGACATGTAACCTTTTAAACCTCTCTGGCTCTGTACTTGGTCTGCTCCTTTTTACCTCCACAACCAAACGTTGCAACATATCTACTGTCATACTGTAGATCAGGGGTTTTCAAAGTGGGTGACGGGGCACCCTGGGGTGCCGCGACGGCAGTCTAGGGGTGCCGCGAGATCATTTGATAATATTTGGAATTTATTTGGACACTTGAAAAAATATTTAGTATCATTTTAAACTTGAAGTACAACGTTTTTTTTTTCAGTCAGTTCTAACCAAAATGGCTATTATCTCAACATTTTCCTCGCAACATAATGACTAAAATATCGTCACTGTCGGGCAGAAACCTTGTATCTCCAAGTTTCAAATGTGTACGTCTTTTGGTAAAGCAAAGCCCTGCTTCATCATACAAGACTGTCGCACAAAACTAGTGAAAACAGCCGATCTAAAAGCACACATGTGCTTGTAGATCTGCTGTTTTCACTAGTCTAGTACAATTTATAGATGATAAATACAAAACAAACGGTTTTGGACATACAAGGTTTCCACCCGACAACGACGATATGCAATATATATAAGGTGCTGGGTGTGAAAATTATAATGTAGGGGTGCCTCGGATTAAAACAATATGTATGGGGTGCCCTGAGACAAAGAAGTGTGGGAAACCCTGCTGTAGATGTCTCAACTATGTCTGGTACGGCCTTGTTGACAACTTGTGCTTCGCCACTATAATAAAATCTAACTCATTGGGACCTGAGGCCCATTCTACAAATATCTTTGAAGTGCGGTTAAAATGTCCTGGTTTTACTGGGGTAATAGAAAATGCTATTTGAATTGAATGGTATCCATGAGTAACAGTCGGCCAATGCAGCTCCACCTGCGTCTGTCTGTCTGCCTGCGTCAGACAGACAGATCAGACATGCAGGGACGTACTGGGCCCCTGATTCAGCCCGGGAAAAAGAGTTGTAGAGGCCCTCATTGCGCGCTATAGAGAGAGATCTCTCTCTATAGCGCTGCTGCTACTCAAAGATTTGCCATTTCAAATCATGACGAGTGACAAGCAATTACATGAGTTATATTTCGTCATTGTCGGGTGGAAACCTTGTATGTCCAAAACCGTTTAAAAATGATTTAAACTAGTGAAAACAGCCGATCTACAAGCACACAACGCCTCGCAAGGTTTCTGCCCGACAGTGACGATTTACTTTGTTGGCCGCCCAGCCATCAAAATGGAACGAAGGCCGACATTATATTTAAATATTTTTCCTAATGGTCGACCTGGACCGGCCGGGAATGAACCGGCCGTTCGGGAGTTGTCCCGCTTTTCCCAATGGCCATAACGTCCCTGGACCAGACGTATTCCACGCTATTCAGCGTTCTTTTTTGGGAGAGGGCATTAGAAATAAAAGTATAGAGTAAAGTATATATCACACACACACACACACACACGAGAGGAAGGGATCAATCCACAGGGGTCTCTGTGACGTGTTATGTCCATATGAAGATCTGTTGGTTGTATGTATGGTATATCCAGTAGTGTAATGATACATTTTAACTACAATACGCATCACGATACATGGTTGACGATACGATACATGGACGATATTTGTTCATTCATGGCGATACGATACGATTCGATGCAATGATTTAAAATGGATATAGTAACTGTTTAGCAAAGACATTAAATCTGTGTGAGCTGTGTCAATAGTGCACGTTTTTAAGGGGAAAATCTATTATGGATATAAATACTGTAAGTAAACACTGTGATTCTCTAGCAAATACATGGACATTATATTTCATCACACATGGACAAACCTCCACCTTGACAGATAAGATATTACACACATTTATCGATAGACCAAGAGTAGCTATGGAATTGAAAAGTAATTAAATCTGTCTTTTTCATTTTCCTTCTTAAAATGGCTAAATACAAGGCACAAATACTTAGTTTCCACAAAATCAATTATTTGCATTGCAAAACAGCACTCGGTGCCGCGCTGTGAGCTTGTATATCTGCTATTTTTCAATAGTCAAAGCATTAAATAATTCTAGGCCTATAAATGGGTAAAACGTGAGTAATTTTTCCATCACTGTGAGATATTGGGCCAGAGCCGGATAGCAATAAAAGATATAGATATAAATATCACACACGAACGCCAGAGGAAGGAATCAATCCTGTGTGACGTATACTGTGGCTTCCATACATTGGCGTCAGTTCAGAAAAAGATAAGGTATGGCAACATGACTGGTGTCTTCGCGCGTGTGCAAGACACCAGTCATGTTGCCATACCTTAGCAACAGGCATGATACATTTATTTTAAGAAGTACATTCTATTTTTTTCCCCAAAATTTCTATGGTTTCTTGGGCTGGATATGGCAGCCTGGAACGGTTGTTCAAGTGCGGCTAAACTTGGCATAATATAGTAAACGTGCCACAATTAACAACAATGCATTGCACCTGTGCAGCTTACCTGCAGAACCTGGTAATATACTATTCTGTCAAGATGGGGAGAATAAAAGTGTGGAGGATATAATTATAATACCTTGTTAAATTTTGCATTTGTAGTTATTTTACTGTAATTTAACAACATAATAACCAGCACAGATAGACAAAGAGACATTCATGGATTTATATTTTAAAGTAACTTGTATTCTCCCCCCTGGACCCTGCAGGGTATGGCAGCTGCATACCCCTGCCATACCCAATTGACGCCCCTGGTTCCATATGAGGAGCTGTTGGTATGGTCTCCATGGTGATCAGCATCAGCGGCTCCGTGCAGCTGTGATGCAGGTGGCAGTGAGCAGACTGAGCACGGAGCAGTGCTTTCATATCTGCTGGAAGAGCCTTTTGAAGAGCGGAACAATGGATTCACTGTGGACTTTATAGGGATGGGACCATATGAAAACGTCATATCACCATTACTGTGACAAAACAAATCGCGATCTACGATGTTATCGCGATAATCAAAATCCATTATACATTATCCATTATCCTTGACTATATCTACTGCATAGTACTGTGTTCTATCCGTCTGTCATTCAATGTTATATGAGATACTTAAATGGTTTCCTGTGGAAATAAGCTTAGTCTTTTCTAGGATCTCCTTTTAGTAGACCTTGTACCAGTGAACTGTACCGTCATGAAACTGTACCTTTCCTATGCAAACTCCTAATAAAGTCTTCAATCAATCAATCATTGGGGCTCACAACGCGTCGCAACGCGACGCGTTGTGAGCTTGCAGATCTGCTATTTTCTTTTTGGCAAAGACATTTGATAGAGAGTGAAAAAAAGACGTATCGAGTACGTATAAGTATCTTTTACCAATTATTATAGAGGGTTTAAGTGGTTCCGGATATGCAGCTCGGCATATAAAAGGTGAATTGATCCCAGTGCATGACGGAGGACGATATCACGATAAATTAAATCTCCACGATGCGATTATCGTGGGTGTTTTTCATCGCGATAAGTGATGATATCGCTTATCGCCCCATTCCTACTGTGGAGTAGTATAAAGAAATATATTTTTTAAAGCTAGGGTATAAGTGATTAAATAGCCCTTATATTCTGATAGGACTCATTGCTGTCGGCCGACCATTAGGAAAAGATTAAAAATAAAATGTCGGCCTTCGTTCCATTCTGGCGGCCAACAAAGTAAAACGCCACTGTCGGGCAGAAACCTCCTATCTCCAAGTTTCAGATTTGTAATTTTTTTTTCGCAAAGCAAAGCCTTGCTTCATCATACAAGGCCGTCGCACAAAAGTAGTGAAAACTGCAGATCTACAAGCACACAACGCCTCGCGGTGCCTGATGAGTGTTGAATGTTTGGTGTTCAGTCCAATCTATCACCCTATACTCCCCTAACGAACTCAGGGGTTCTCAAACTTTTTTAGGCCGTGGTCCCCAAAATAAACATATTTGAACTGGGGACCCCCACCCTGACTGACAAGCACTTGGAATTGAAAGTATTACATTTTATGTGACTTGGTTCCACAGATAAATATTGTGAAAATAGCAGATCTAGTTGTGAGGCATTGTGAGCATGTCCATGTCCATCCATCCATCCATCCATCTTCAACCGCTTATCCGGAATCAGGTCGCGGGGGTAACAGTTCCAACTGAGACCTCCAGATTTCCTTATCCTGAGCAACTTCCTCCACTCCCTCAGGGAGTATACTGAGGCGATCCCAGGCCAGTTTGGAGATATAATCCTTCCATCTGGTCTTAGGTCTGCCACGGGGTCTCCTCCCAGTGAGACGTGCATCGAGGACCTTCCTAGGAAGGCGCTCGGTGGGCATCCGTACTAGATGCCCCAACCACCTAAGCTGACTCCTTTCCAAGTGTAGGAGCAGCGGTTCTACTCCAAGTCTCTCTCGGGTGACTGAACTTCTCACCCTATCTCTAAGGGAGATACCAGCCACCCGTCTGAGGAAACCCATTTCGGCCGCTTGCACCCGCGACCTTATACTTTCGGTCATGACCCACACTTCATGACCATAGGTGAGAGTAGGAACGAAGATTGCTCGGTAGACAGAGAGCTTTGCCTTCCGGCTCAACTCTTTTTTTCTTCACATGTAGATCAACTATTTCTTGGCTTACTTAATATTTGACAGTTTGGCCAGTTTGGTATTAAAACGGTCTTGAAAGGGCTCAAACTTGGGGTCCCGACCCCAAGTTTGAGTAGCACTGACTTACATCATCACAGCCAGCTGTTGACAAGCATTAATGCTACCATTAAAAAGCATGGGGTCTAATCCTTTAAGAGTCCCACAGTGATGGAGGGGGGGGGGGGGGGGGGGGGGTTGGTAGGATGGTTAGCATAATGGAGAGAAAGGGAAGGGAATGTGTGTGTGTGTGTGTGTGTGTGTGTGTGTGTGTGTGTGTGTGTGTGTGTGTGTGTGTGTGTGTGTGTGTGTGTGTGTGTGTGTGTGTGTGTGTGTGTGTGTGTGTGTTGAGAGTAGGGGCGTCAATTGGGTATGGCAGGGGTATGCAGCTGCCATACCCTGGGTCCAGGGGGGGGAAATAAAAGTTACTTTTAAATATAAATCCATTAATGTCTCTGTCTATCTGTGCTGGTTATTATGTTGTTAAATTACAGTAAAAGCTGCACAGGTGCAATGCATTATTGTTAATTGTGGCACGTTTACTAACATGCCAAGTTTAGTTGCACTTGAACAACCGTTCCAGGCTGCCATATCCAGCCCAAGAAACCGTATAGAAACCTGTGTAAAAAACTGTCAAAACTCGTTTTTTTCAGACATTGTGAAAATAGCCGATCTACATGCTCACAACGCCTCGCAGCGTGTCTGAAAAAAACGAGTTTTGACAGTTTTTTACACAGGTTTCACAATAGAACCGTGTTATCCAAGATGTAATGCCTATTTTCCATGAGAACTCCCATCTTTGCCATACCCTAGCTTTTGCTGAACTGACGCCACTGGTGTGGAGAGCAGAGAAACTCAATCTAAAGCACCAGGTGCACCTTTTGTCAGTGTAATCTCTGAGCCCTTGAGACTGCTGGTCGCTGCTGCGTCCATGGTGGCCCTGGACGCACAACACTGTGCACGCACATAGCCTACACACTGTGTTGTGTATGCACATACACACTGTGTGTGTGCATATATACAAACCACTGCTATTAGGTCTGTCACTGTTATTACATAATCGCCTAAATCACAATTATTGGAGATAATCACAATTATTTAGAGACAAATAACAGTATAAGTCCATATTATTTTTTTAAAGATTTTTTTTTGGGCGTTTTATGCCTTTATTTGATAGGACAGTAGACTGACAGGAAATGGGGAGAGAGATGGAGAATGACATGTGGCAAAGGTTGTCCAGATCGGGAATCGAACCGGCGACGCCAGCAGGCATCATAGCCTAGTATGTGGTATGCGCCTTGACCACTAGGCCAGCGGGCGCCCCCTATATGTCCATATTTGATTTCTTTTTGAATATATATATTTTTGGATTTACCAGACTGTAAACCACAAACTAGTCATTTTTAATCTGTTAAATTGTTAATGCAATCCCCCCTAAATTTTGTTTAATTGTCGGTTTTAATGTTATCTGCTCCCTTTGACTGCTGAATATTGCTTGTACGAACTTAGACTGTTGTTCCACAAATTGCTGGAGATATACTGTTTTTCCACTTTCCATAAGTCTTATGTCTTATAATTCCTAATATATATGAGTTAAGTAAAAAAATCTAACTCAACAAAATGAGGCGGGAGTACATTAAGACTTTAAGAAATTAAAAACTTCTAGTTTGTAGTTTACAGTCTGGTAAATAAAAAGAAATGTCTTTATCCAAAAATGTAAAATACGGACTTAGACTGCCATTCGTCTCAGGTACTAGTCGTTTCACTGTTGAAAAGTGTTTTAAAATGTTTCCCCCAAAAGTAGAAGGCTCACTTCAGCTGGTAGATTGTCTATTTCTACTATTTGTACAATATTGCCCATTAGCCAATTTTAATATAGGATAATTCCAATGTTCAATGGCAACAACACAATACATTTGTTAATCGCAATTGTTTGTGTGACAATGAATTGTCAGTCACGTAATGATCGTGACAGCTGGCCCTAATGAGACTGCTGCTGTGTGCACGTCCGCATGTGTGTCCATGATGGGTGCATGAGTCTGGGTGTGTGCGTGTGTGTGTGTGTGCGTGCGTGCGTCCGTGTGAGAGAGAGAGAGAGAGAGAAACAACACTTTCCTGCCGCGATGTTAGTACCTCTAAACGAGGGTGTGTGTGTTTCCATCGTGCACGATGGTGCCGTGGTCCCTTCAGGATTACAAAAGAGCCCATCTTAATCCATGCTAGCGTTGATGAGCTTAGGAGCAGTGTTGTTTACAAAGGAAGTACACGGACAGGAAGTGGTCATAGAGAAATGAGTTGTTGGCCAAAAATAATTGCAGATCCGGTTCCGCCTCCGGTCCCTAACAGGAAGCACTATTCTTTGGGGCACTTTGGTCCTGGGGATCGGCGATCCGACTTTGGATTGTTTTTTAATCAAATCGAATTCATCTAAAGTCGGGAAACTCGGGGGAAAAAAGTGATGACTCATCACTTTTCACAGTTTTTTGGGGGCCAATATTTGGGCATGTGGATCCCCGACTATATAGGGGGTCCTCCAAATCTTTGTGTGATAGAAACTTTTTTTTTTAACCCTAGTGTACTTACTCTGAGAATTTCTTTTTTTATATATACTTTATTGAATCAGTCGACATGCAACATATCAGTATACATGCACATTTTTTTTTGTACATGTCATGTCCTGTAGACATCCTGACCCATTTATTATTTTATTTTTTTTGTGTGCAAAAACCCACCACCTACATAACAACAAAATAAAATACTACACAAAGCCCAAATAAATACTACACAATCCATGTTCACATACAGACCCATATGTTTGCACAGAAAAGGAAAACAAAATAATTATGAAAAAAGGGGCTAGCTTTGATATGTAGTCTTTGTTATGTCATAATAAATGAAAAAAAATACATAAAATAAAATAAAGAGGCTTTTTTGTTTGATGTTTGTGTCTAAAATACTTTTGGTTTGAACAAAAATATATATATAACATGGACAGAAACAAAAAGGGGGGTTATGTGGGCATGTTATCCTTATTTAAAAGATAAGAGGCCCACCTTTTTTCAAATACATTTTCCTTACCATTAATTTTATATGTCACCTTCTCCATAGAGTACATGTCCTCCATTTGTTCCAACCATTTATCCACCCTGGGAGGTTCCTATCTTTTCCAACCCCTTGATATTTGTTTGAGTGCTGTAATTCTCAAAATCCAAAAGAGATATAAATCTCTGCTCTGCAGACTTTGGGGGCGTGTTCCCAGAAGTATATTGTGGTTTTGTAAATTTAAAACTCTGAGAACTTAAGCCAAACAATAGCACATCTACAAGCTCACAAGGTGTTGTGAGCTTGTAGATCGTCTATTTTTGGCAAAGAGGTTTGGTGTATTGGGGAAAAGAGCAGACTAAGTACAGATTGAAAGGTCAACTTTATTAAGTATTGACGGTTCAAGTGGTTAAATATCTGAAAATACAAATTGACATGAATCCAAAATTGACATGCTGTCAAAGAATTAATATAATCTCTGAAAAGGTTGTGGGGGTCCCTGCTTCATCTCTCTCTCAACTAAGGGGTTCTTGGCCTGAGAAGACCCCTGATTTAACAGAAAGGAGAGTAATAAGATGAATTTGACAGTGATGAGAGAGCTTGGAGAGAGGCAGATGTCAGTCTGTGTTTAGTGAAGAGAACAATGTAAAAACACAACTATAGGATCAGCATGATGACCAGAACACTCCTGTATCGACCACAGAGCATAGCGTCAATACCTGTCCGGTTGACTGACCTGTTGTATGGATCAGTAAGACAACAACACAAGAGATAACCATAACAATCCAAGACAAAAACGTGTCAGTGCTTAATCATCTATATCTGTGGGTGTGTACCTACCTTGTCTTCCTACATTGGAACGAGAAGGGAATGTTAACTTACGCCCATAAAAAAAATACTGAAATACTGGAGGGAAAACAGGGCTACATGCCACCGTTAATGTCTGTATGGTCGCCACAAACTGCATTCAGGTCTGTAGTGAAGACACAACCAAGGACATCTCTCTGTCCATCTATCGCTCATTCTCTCTCTCCAGGGCTGTATTAACCATTGGGACAGTGGGGCCGTTGCCAGGGGCCCTTGGTTCTCAGGGGCCCTTGGGGGAACTGGACCGCATGGTCATTGACAATTTACTAAAATTAAATGTATACATTAATTAAAAATCAAATGTGTGGGCCCCTCCTCTGTTGTCTACAGGTACTTTATTGGCCCAGAGATGATCATCATGGCTTAAAATCCGAGCTGGTATAGTGCACGTCAGGAGGGAGGGGGGTTAAGGTGGAGGGTGGGGGGGCCCTAAAAAATTATAGGCCAGGGGCCCTCGCGGGGGTTAATCCGTCCCTGTCTCTCTCTCTCTCACACTCATTCTCTCTCTCACTCTCTTTATGCCTCTCTCTCTCTCTCTCTCTCTCTCTCTCTCTCTCTCTCTCTCTCTCTCTCTCACACACTCATTCTCTCTCTCACTCTCTTTGTGCCTCTCTCTCTCTTTCTCTCTCTCTCTCTCTCACTCATTCTCTGTCCCTGTCTCTCTCTCTTTCTCTCTCGTTAGAACAAACATGAGGCCTCCTTCACAAAATAACCTGCTCTATCGCTAATCAATATCACCTCTTTCCCTGTGTGTGTGTGTCTGTGTGCTGCGCACATGCGCATGCGTGTGTGTGAAGCAAGGTCTCAGGGGCTGCACAAACCACACAGTAAAAAATCTGGGTGTTTGTACAGGGTACAAACGTACCCTTCCGGATCCATGTGTACCCTTCCGGAGTCTAAACCAAACACCCGGGGTTTTCCAGCATTGCAGGTCAGAGATCAGCCAGAGCCCTCCAGCAGTGCAGTGACAGATGTGACCCAGAGAACAACAAGTTAAAAGGAAGATGTGAGACAAAGCAGAGACACCTATAGGCTATACACATAGTTATAGGCTATAGGTTGCATGTGTTCTCCCCCTCAAACAGCACAGCGCATCAGAGAGGAAAAAGCCATAAAAGAAATAAAAGGAACCGTTATTGTTATTGCTTCCTTTTTATTCGGGGGTAAAACGTTAGCCTCGGGCCACGCTACGCAGACAGACAGGAGATCGGCTTACCTGACTGAATCCTGAAGCCTCGTGGACAGGGGCGTCACAAGAGGGGGGGGAAAGTGGGACTGAGTTACTATAGGGCCCAAGGTGGAGGGGCCTTAATTAGTTTATACTTTAGCTATTGAAAAATAGCAGATATACAAGCTCACAGCACGGCACCGAGTGCCGCGTTGCGATCTTGTAGTCTTTTTTAAGCGAAGATTTGCAACTCAGATTTTGCGTCTGGGGGGGTCTTGACCTGAACTAAATATTTTCAGATATTTCAGATGGCGTCCGTGGACAAATATATATCATTTTGGGGGTCCTTCACATGAAAAGGTTTTAGCACCACTGACATAGAAACATAGGTTTAAAAAAAAAAAAAAAAAACGTGGAAGGATTTGAAATATTCAAAGAATTTTCAAGATGTTTCAAACATAGCATATCTATAAGCTTGCAGCTTGTATATCTGCACAAAAATAGTTAAAGCTCATGGGGGGCCCGCAGTGAATCCTTGTACCCAGGGCCCAGAATTTTGTGTGACACCCCTGGCGTCGGGGGAACGACTTCCATCGTAAATCGTCTGCGCTAAGCGGTGATGGTTGATGTCGGGCGTGGAACCTCGTATCTGCGTATTTGAATTTGAACGAATAGTTTATTTCATTACAGTCTTACACATAGAGGTTACACCAAGCCGAGGCTTATTATGCCTACCCTTTTTGATCCTTACAAAACAATACAGAAATACATTTTCAGATTATTTTTTTTATATATTTTTATCCCACGGTTTTGCAACCCATTTTCTCACCCAGTGCCAACTACCTAACCTGTAGTCCTGGTTTCCGCTCTCCCCCTGCTGCGCCAGGGGAATTGGGGAGCACCTGGCTAGCTAGGGGGAGAACCAGGACTACTGCATGTTTTTGTGAGGGCATCTAGGAGACACGGGGAGAACATGCAAACTCCACACAGAAAGGCCCTATCGCCGACCCCACCTAGGTGTGGGCACTGATGACGCGGAGGGAGGAACACGCCCCCAGTGCCCACAGCGTCCCCCGGATATAGCTAAAGTATAAAATAATTAAGGCCCCTCCACCTTGGGCCCTGGTAACTCAGTCCCACTTTCCCCCCCCTTGTGACACCCCTGCTTGTGCCTAAATAATAGCTACATTGGATCCATTCATGCGACACAGCAGTTTTTCCATTTCCCAAACTGTAACAGACGTTTTGCACATACGAGGTTTCCACCTGGCAAGCGAGGGCATATCGTATTTGTTGTTTATGTTCCCCCTCGCTGGGCAGTTCCCCCACTATCAGGGACGTGCTGGGCCCCTGATTCAGCCCGGGAAAAAGAGTTGGAGAGGCCCTCATTGCGCGCTATAGAGAGAGATCTCTCTCTATAGCGCTGCTGCTACTCAAAGATTTGCCATTTCAGATCATGACAAGTGACAAGCCAGTGGGCCAATTACTGTACATGAGTTATATTTCGTCGTTGTCGGGTGGAAACCTTGTTTGTCCAAAACCTTTTGTTTTGTATTTATCATTTTGAAAATGATTTAAACTAGTGAAAACAGCCGATCTACAAGCACACAGCGCCTCGCACCACGAGGCGTTGTGTGCTTGTAGATCTGCTGTTTTCACTACTTTTGTGCAATGGCCTTGTATGATGAAGCAGGGCTTTGCTTTACGAAAACATTTATAAATTTGAAACTTGGAGATGCGAGGTTTCTGTCCGACAGTGACGATTTACTTTGTTGACCGCCCAGCCCCCAAAATGGAACGAAGGCCGACATTTTATTTTAAATTTTTTCCTAATGGCCGTTCTGGACCGGCCGTTCGGGAGTTGTCCCGCTTTTCCCAATGGCCAGCACGTCCCTGCCCGCTCTACCTGTTCCAGAGCGCCTGAGGGCTGAACGGAGCAGACAGTATCATCACAGGGCCGTGCTTCCTCTGTTTGGAGGGACCAGGGAATGAATATGAGAGAGGTGGTGGTTTTGGGGAGGCTGGGTCTGTGGTTCCTGCTTGTGCAGCAAGGCGACCCCAGAGCCAATCGCTTTGGTGTGTTAGGGTTGGGTTGTGGCACGGCCTCGAACCGCAACATGACTGCATGCTCCCACATGCAAGAAACCCATGGACACACACACATATGGGGCGGCATAGCTCAGGGGTAGAGAAACCGTAGATAAACCGTTATTAGAGCACGAAGGGTTCCCGAAGGGTTCCCAGTTCGAATCCGGGCTCCCCCTGAGTTAATGTCGAAGGATCCTTGGGCAAGACTCTGAACCCCACATTGCTCCCGGTGAGTAGGTTGGTGCCTTGCATGGTTTCCTCCGCCACCGGTGTATGAATGTGTGCGTGAATGGGTGAATGTAATGCACAATCTCTGTAAAGCGCGTTGGATAAAAGCGCTATATAAATGCACCATTTACCATTTTACATACAGACACACACACAAACACACACACACACACACACACACACACACACACACACACACACACACACACACACACACACACACACACACACACACACAGTGTAATTGTGCTATGTCTATGCGTGTGAAACCGTTTTCTCACCACTATGGAAGTATATAATGCATAAAAGATTTTGTTTTATAGCTTACACCAGGGTTCCCCAATAGGCGGCCTGCGGGCCATTTGCGGCCCGCGAGGGGCTACTGTCTGGCCCCCACCAACCCCAGTAATAATGGTGGTAGAAGAGCAGCAACAACACTAGTATATCGTCGTTGTCGGGTGGAAATCTCCAAATATGTACGTTCTTTAGCAAATCATACAAGGCCATCGCACAAAAGTAGTGAAAACAGCAGATCTACAAGCACACAACGCCTCGCACCGCGAGGCGTTGTGTGCTTGTAGATCGGCTGTTTTCACTAGTTTAAATAATTTTTAATATGATAAATTCAAAACGAACGGTTTTGGACATACAAGATCTTCACCCGACAACGACGAAAACTGTCGCTGGAGTAGCGGGAACGCTGCCGTCGCCCCCTTCAATGTTGTGGCCCTCGGCTTGGTACCCTAGACATAGATAGATAGATAGATACCTTTATTATCCCAAGGGGGAAATTCAGTTGTCCAGTAGAAGCACAGCAGTATACAGTTATTTACAAAGTTACAGAGACGTAAGAAAAGATAGATAAGAGGGAAAAAACAAAAAAAAAACAAAGACAAGAGCAGTACAGTACCAATAAAGAGAAGGTGCATCAATAGAGGGGGCGAATAATATATAAGTATATATACATAAAGTGTCTTGCAAAAGAGACCATAGCAGTCATGATTCGGCCATGATTCGGCCCTTGGGGAAAACTAATTGGGGAACCCTGGCTTACACGCACGCACACACGCGCACACACAGTGTAACAGCAGCAGTGTAATAATTACACAACAGCCTGGGATGGAGGCACAGAGTGAGAGAAGTGAACAATGAATGATAAGAGCAGTGAAGTCTGACATAATTTACCCATCCTACCTGGTTCACGTTTTTCTCCCCCCATTCTAAATTCCCATAGACTTTTTTCATATTGCGTCATATAAGAACTGTGTTCCAAACATAAACAAATTATCTCCACGGTTTGACTCATATGGATATGAAGAATCAGCCGATGAATGGTGAAAAAACGCTAATGTTACTGTCGCCGAATTAGTTACATTTTCGCTAGAAACAGGCTTTATCGAATATGTGTGACTGACTATCATAAATCATACAGAGCCACCTCCCCGACAATATCGAGGACACCGCTTGTTTATTTTTGGACCGCAATGCTTATATGAGAGGATTTTAAGACGACTCAATGTTATTCTCCATAGAGAAATTACTTCCATGAACCGGGGGATGAGCGAGTGACATCATGACTTCACTGCTCTTAGATGTTGAACAGTGACATACGCAGCTACTCGATTAGCATTAGCAGTTAGTCATGAGCGTGGCTGCCACAGTCCTGTTGCTTTCCCGATAAGTGCTTTTCTTACAGTGAACTGATGATATTCCATCCATTAACGAGCAGTGTTGGGCAATATTACTTAGGAGAGTAATCGTTACTTATTACTTATTACACCTTGGAAAAAGTAATAATATTATATTACTTATTACTTGGAATCACAAATCTATTTTGGATGGCTGGTTGTACAGGATGAAACCTTTTTATGCTTTCCATAACCGTTAACCAAAACTCTTTACATCAGCACAAAAATGTGGAATGCCTTACCGAAGGCCATAAAGGAGTGTGGATCACTAGCATCCTTTAAAATTGCCCTGAAAGACCACTTACAGGCAGCAGCCGTTCGCAACTGGTAAAAACCTAGCTCAACCCTACCCTCCCCTGCCCCTTCCTTGTATATACTTACTGTTTGTTTAGACTTACTGTTTTCTTTTTTTCCCCTTTTCTTTACATATCTACTGCATAGTACTGTGTTCTATTTGTCTGTCATTCAATGTTATATGAGATACTTAAATGGTTTCCTGTTGAAATAAGCTTAGTCCTTTCATGGATCTCCTTTTAGTAGACCTTGTACCAGTGAACTGTACCGTCATGAAACTGTACATTTTCCTATGCAAACTTCTAATAAAGCCTTCAATCAATCAATCAAAAGCAAGTTGCCTGCTGTCCAGGGGTTTGTCCCATATAGTACAAAAGTATGTCCACTGCACAGTAGGCCTATACAGTGTGCTATAGGTAGACCAGAAGACCATACTGACTGCTTCATACATTTTGATGTTTGAGAGGATAATGTTTGTGCCAGGCCTTATTAGTGCACAGGCTTTGAGAAAATAGGAGGTATGCATTTCTGTGTGTTCTGTGTGCGGGCTCCTGACTGGGACGGAAGTGTCTTTGTGAGAAGAGTAGTGGGGCAGGATGACATGGTTCTGAAGTGCTTCTATGTTTGTTTGTATGCATGCTTTTGGTTTGTATTTGAGTGCCTGGCTGATGACGGGCACAGGCTCTTATGTGTTTCATGAACCATTAGTTGGGAAAACACTGAAGAAGGCTGGATAGCCAAAATGTCTGTTTCTCATCCTAAGATGCAATAAAGCCACTGTGTGCGATCCTTTTCTTATACACACATGAGTACATCATGACATTGAGTTATTGGGTGAAATACGGTGTAAAAACTAATGGATGAGATGGAGATTTTTTTTTTTGGTATAATGGACCAAAACAAAAGGAGGGAGATGGCATGACTCATGTTGTGCTCCCTGTTGATCATTGAAAATGAATGAAAATGTAGCAATGCAATTTACCTCAAGCTACCCTACCCTACCCAAGTGAAAAAAGTATAGCTGAACTAACTACTTGAAAGCAATTCCGACAGGTTCTTCACATGAAAAAGTTTGAGCACCACTGACATAGAAACATCGTAAAAAAAAAAAAAAAAAAAAACTTGGAAGGATTTGCACAAATTGTCAAGATTTTTCAAAAATAGCAGATCTACAAGTAGAACAAAATAACCCCGCACCGGGGAAAAAACGGACGCTCACCGTTACCGTTCTTCTCATTTGTGGTTTAGTTACTCACATGATGTACTAGGCCTACATCATTCTGACCATTCATTATGTGTCTTTAAGTGAGGTGACACATAATTATGTACTTCCATTCACCGTGAAAAGACTCCGCGATGGGGCTTCAATGGCTTATAGCCCAATGTGTGAGAGAGAGAGAGAGAGAGAGAGAGAGAGAGAGAGAGAGGAGCAGGGGTGTCACACCAAATTCTGGGCCCTGGGTACAAGGATTCGCTGCGGGCCCCCGCACAATTATTTTGTGCTTTAACTATTGAAAAATAGAATATATACAAGCTCATCACAGCACGGCACCGAGCACATTTAAAAAAAAATGTGCTTTAATTTTTTTGAAAATATGTGCAAGTCTTTGAATAATTCAAATCCTTCTAAGGTTTTTTGAAAACCAATGTTTCTATGTCAGCGGTGCTCAAACCCTTTTCATGTGAAGGACCACCAAAATGATATGTATTTGGCCCACGGACCCCCATCTCAAAACATTCAGTTCCAAGGACCCCCCCCCCCCCCCCCATAAGTAAAATTTGAGTTGCAAATGTTCGCTTAAAAAAAATACATATATTCAAAGATTTGTTGCACACATTTTCACGACTTTTCAAAAATAGCAGATCTACAAGCTCACTGTGAGCTCTGCTCTTTTTCATTAGCTTAAGTATGAAATAATTAAGGCCCCCTCCACCTTGGGCCCTAGTACAGGGGGTGGCAACTTAGCTGATGAAGAGGGCCACTATATTTTCACACTCACTCAAGAGGGCCACAATGCATATACAGTCAAAAATATCAAAAATAGCCGATCTACAAGCCTTAAAACGCGCCGCACTGCGACGCGTTTTGAGCTTGTAGATCTGCTATTTTTGATATTTTTGAATTGGAATCCTGAATTATTTTTTGATATTTTTGAATTGGAATCCTGAATTATTTTTAGATATTTTTGAATTGTGAATTCTGAATTTTATTTAATTTTAGGTACTAACATAGGACTGACTTAAAGCAGGAATTTAACGGAATTAAAGCAGGTCATGTTTGGAATTTTAACAGCCAAAATCAATAATATCTCAGCATTCTGATATTAACCTGTGGGCCGCATTAAGTGAATGTGAGGGCCGTGTGTGGCCCCCCGGGCCGCCAGTTGCCCATGTATGCCCTAGCAACTCAGTCCCACTCCCCACCCCCCCCCCCCCCCCCTGTGACACCCTGAGAGGAGGGAGGGGGCCATCCTTTGTTCTGTCAAGGACTTAACACACAATCACAGAGTACAGTGTGTCAGGAGGAGCACAGGCATATATCAACTTCAATCTCTTTTAATGAAAAATCCTGCCCCTCTCTAATGTGTGCAAATTAACCTCTCCTCTCCTCCCCTTCCTTCCCTCTCTCTCCCCTCCCTTTCTCTCTCTCTCTCTCTCTCTCTCTCTCTCTCTCTCTCTCTCTCTCTCTCTCTCTCTCTCTCTCTCTCTCTTTCCTTTCGGAGGCCCCTCTCTCAAGGGCGTCACAAGGGGGGGGGGGGGGGGGGGGAGTGGGACTGAGTTACCAGGGCCCAAGGTGGAGGGGCCTTAATTATTTTATACTTTAGCTATTGACAAATGGCAGATCTACAAGCTTGCACTGCTATTTTTTGAATAGTCGTGATAATCTTTGAATATGTATTTTTTTTTTAAGCGAACATTTTTAACTCAAATTTTGCTTTATTTATGTCAAAATATTTGACATGGGGGTCCGTGGCCAAATACATATCATTTTGTGGGGTCCTTCATGTGAAAACGTTTGAGCACTATACTGACATAGCTATAGAAACATTGTTTTTTAAAAAAAACCTTAGAAGGATTTGAAATATTCAAAGTCTTGCAAAAGTCAAAAATAGCAGATCTACAAGCTTGAGCTTGTATATCCGCTATTTTTTTTCAATAGTCAAAGCACAAAATGTGAGTGAATCCTTGAACCCAGGGCCCAGGATTTGATGCGACACTCCTGGCCCCTCAGTTCACACTGCCCTCCCTCCCTCCCTCCCTCTCTCTCTCCCTCCCTCCCTCCCTCTCTCTCTCCCTCCCTCCCTCTCTCTCTCTCTCTCTCACACACACACACACACACACACACACTTGTTTTTGCTACATCGTGGGGACTGCATTTTGGGGCTCATGGTGGGGCTCCCCCCCCCAGACTAGAACCTCCCTCGTGGGGACACCCTATCTCCCTTTCTAGACATGCTACAGCTCTGAAAATAATCAGGCATGACCAGAAAAAAATCAGGAACAAGAATTTAAATCTTTAAATACTAAAAACTCATACTTTTTCTCCCAGATCTGACTGGGTCCTCCCACGTGGGGACGTGAAGTGCAGTTGCATGGTTTGGGTCAATAGGGGCGATAGGGAGAAACTCCTTAAACACTCCTTACACACTTTTGTCATGTTTTTATTACTTCGTGGGGACTTTTCTAAAAAAACGTGGGAGCTCACCAGGCATATCAGCAACACCTTTCTATCGATTTAAACCCAAAAACCGTGTGGGGACCCGGTTTTGGGTCCCCACACCGGTTTTGGGTCCCGCGAGGTGGTGTGTTGTCAAACGTCTGTCCCCACGAAGTAGCAAAAACAAACACACACACACACACACACACACACACACACACACACACACACTCCCTTTGCCAGTCCTTTTCTCCTCGTTCACACAATCCACTTCTACTTCCTCACCAACTCTCATCGCTCACTCTCTCACTCTGTTTTTCTACCGGCGAGCAAAGAGGAGAATGACAGAAAGGTTAGAGAAGGGAGAGAGAGAGAGAGAGAGAGAGAGAGAGAGAGTGAGAGAGAGAGAGAGAGAGAGAGAGAGAGAGAAAGAGAGGGAGAGAGAGAGAGAGAGAGAGAGAGAGAGAGAGAGAAAGAGAGAGACTCTTGCCCGTCCCTGCAGGTCACACTGACTCAAAGAGGATGTGAAAATCATGCTATTACGATGATTATGGTGATGATCAGTTGGTCGCTTTCTCCTCCTTCTGATTGTAATTCATAAATTAGTAGCTGTCAGCCCTAATGGAGGATATTATTGTGTTTGTTCTGTGGTTTGCAGGGACGTGCTGGCCATTGGGAAAAGCGGGACAACTCCGAGCGGCCGGTTCATTCCCGGGCCGGTCCCACTGTTGGGGCAAAAGTAAAATTAAACTGTTTGCACAAAAGTAGTGAAAACAGCAGATCTACAAGCACACAACGCCTCGCAGCGCGAGCGTTGTGTGCTTTGTAGATCGGCTGTTTTCACTAGTTTAATCATTTTTAAAATGATAAATACAAAAAAAAAGTTTTGGACCCGTTTCCACCCGACAACGACGAAATACAACTCATGTAATTGGCCCACTGGCTTGTCACTTTGTCACAAATCAACAGTGAAGTCATGACGTCACTCGCTCATCCCGTGGTTCCACGGAAGTAATTCTCTATGGAGAATAACATTGGGTCATCTTAAATCATCTCATATAAGCATTGTGGTCCAAAAATAAACAAACGGCCTTTGCGATATTGTCGGCGAGGTGGCTCTGTATGGTTTATGATAGTCAGTAATAGTCAGTGATAAAGGCTGTTTCTAGCGAAAATGTAACTAATTCGGCAACAGTAACAATAGCGTTTTTTTCACCATCAGTTGATTTGTCATATCCATTTGAGTCAAACCGCTGAGATAATTTGTTTATAATTGGAACACAGTTCTTATATGACGCCATATGAAAAAGGTCTATGGGAATTCAGAATGGGGGAAGAAAACCGCGAACCAGTAAATTACGTCACACTTCACTTACTCTATAGAGAGAGATCTCTCTCTATAGCGCACAATGAGGGCCTCTCCAACTCTTTTTCCCCGGGCTGAATCAGGGGCCCAGCACGTCCCTGCTGTGGTGTCACACTGTTCCCTTCCTTCTAGGAATCCATTTATGCCTTATTTTGCTCCTGCAGGGCCGCGTTGCCAGATTCTTTTTGCGAGAGAAACAGGCAACCGCAGGTCTATGAAAACAAGCCCAAAAGAAGCGACTATATAATAGCCTATAGCTATTTGAATATAGCCGATCTACAAGCACACAGCGCACACAGTCTACAGCATGGGTTTCCCCAATTAGTTTTCCCCCAAGGGCCGAATTATGTCTAGGGTACCAAGCCGAGGGCCACAACATTGCAGGGGGCGACGGTGGCGTTCCCAGTTCCGATATCGTTGTTGTCGGGTGAAAATCTTGTGTCCAAAACCGTTCGTTTTGCATTTACGGTATCATTTTAAAAATGATTTAAACTAGTGAAAACAGACGATCTACAAGCACACAACGCCTCGCACCGCGAGGCGTTGTGTGCTTGTAGATCTGCTGTTTTCACTACTTTTGTGCGACAGCCTTGTATGAAGAAGCAGGGCTTTACTTTGCGAAAGAACGTACACATTTGGAGTTACAAGGTTTCCACCCCAACAATGACGATATACTAGTGTTGTTGCTGCTCTTATACCACCATTATTACTGGGGTTGGTGGGGGCCTGACATTAGCCCAGGGAGTTTTACTGGTTGAATAAAATGTCATTTTTTGAATATTTTTGAAACATAAATCTTGCATGGGGATGTGGGAGAGATGTCCCTCACACAACATTATGTTTTCAGATGGGGTGTCTGCAGACAAATAGACATTAACAAATAGATATTAGTCTGGGGGTCCTTGACGTGAAAATGTTTGAGAACCACTGGTTTAACAACAGTTCAAATAAGCAACCACACTAGATAGAAACAACCTCCCCCCCCCCCCCCCCCCCCCCCCCCCCCAAAAAAAAGAAAACGGCAACAGCTTCCAATATTTACAAGCTGCTTTAAGGAAAAACAAGCCCAAAGTCGCTTATAATAAACAGACATGGCAACACTGTGTGCAGGGGGTCTGCATAGCCCCCCCCCCCCCTCAATTCAATTCAATTCAACTCTCTCTCTCTCTCTCTCTCTCTGTCTCTCTCTCTCTCTCTCTCTCTCTCTCTCTTCTCATCCTGTCTCCACTAATTGGAGCGACTGGTTTTTCTGAGAAGAGAAATTATAATGATTGTTTCTGCCACTAAATATGTGGTTTTAAGTGTAGGCTACGGGAGTGAATATGATTTAAAATTACATTTTTTTTATGTCGCTGACTCGCTGTAGAGTTGAAGTACTCATTTCTTTTTCGTTTTGTCAGGTTTTGGGAGTTAAATGAGACACACGCACGCACACACACCGCACACACACACACACACACACACACACACACACACACACACGCACGCACGCACACGCACGCACGTTGCACACGCAAATCAAAGCCATCAGCAGCTTGTGATGAAGTGAGGCACCGTGACATAAGCAGAGTGTGCCGTTACCATGGCAGCCCTTTCACCTCACTGGCCCAGAGAGAGAGAGAAGAGAGAGAGAGAGAGAGAGAGAGAGAGAGAGAGAGAGAGAGAGAGAGAGAGAGAGAGAGAGAGAAAGAGAGAGAGAGAGAGAGGGAGAGAGAGGGAGAGAGAGGGAGAGAGAGAGAGAGAGAGAGAGAGAGGACAGAGAGAGAGAGAGAGAGAGAGAGAGAGAGAGAGAGGATGACTGAAAAACAATTAAAGGAACTTTACTGAGCTTTTTCAAACTGTTGGAGTCGTCTGCACTAAGCATATAACATAAGGAGGGAACTTCATTAAAGCCTTCTTTATTTCTTTACACACAGACAGACTGGACTGTGCTGTCATTGTGATGAGGGAGCTGTAGAGACAGAATTACACTTCCTAACACAATGTAAAAAATACACAAACATTAGGGAGGAATTCTTCCCAAAAATTGAAATAATTTGCCCAGAATTCAGAAGTATGACAGAAAGGGAGAAATTGCCACTCCTTTTGGGAGAACAGAAAGAATGTGCAGTTTTAGCTGCAAAATATGTAAATTCCTGTCACAAGAAAAGGGACAACCAGTAGGACACATATACTGTATACCATGTTTACTTTACCGCACCATCTCCTTTATGTACTGTAATTTCATTGATTTATATTGTTATATTGTTTGTTGTTTGTCATAATTGTATTTGTGCTTTGGCAACATTTGTACAATTTCATGCCAATAAAGCCAATTGAATTGAATTGAATTGAGAGAGAGAGAGAGAGAGAGAGAGAGAGAGAGAGAGAGAGAGAGAGGATGACTGAAAAACAATTAAAGGAACTTTACTGAGCTTTTCAACTGTTGGGAGCCGTCTGCACTAAGCATATAACATAAGGAGGGAACTTCATTAAAGCCTTCTTTATTTCTTTACACACAGACAGACTGGACTATTTTTTACACTGATTTTTGACATTGCACTATTAGGTTGTGTTGGTAGTTTCTGAGTATTCTGCCTTTGTTTAACAATGTCAGTGAGATACTTGTTGCACTAACTAGCATTGACTGTTACGTAACCTAACCCTAACCCGTCTCTTTTTGTAAGACACTTTATGTATATATACTTATATATTATTCGCCCCCTCTATTGATGCACCTTCTCTTTATTGGTACTGTACTGCTCTTTTTTTTCCTCTTATCTATCTTTTTTCTTACTTCTCTGTAACTTTGTAAATAACTGTATACTGCTGTGCAACAACTGGACAACTGAATTTCCCCCTTGGGATAATAAAGGTATCTATCTATCTATCTATCTATCTAACTATATAGCTCTGCCAGTCAAACATTAATGCAAACAAATAGCCTATAATACTCATCTTTACTATAAATGCGAGAAATCTCTGTGAGCGTCCGTAGATGTAATCCGTGTATCTCGAGAACCGTTCGTCCCACCGGCTTCAGATTCGGCATGTGCGTTCCCCGCAGCGGCGCGGCGCGGAGTGCCCGGCCTCGACCCGACCCGATGCGCGTTTTTCCCAAACCGGCGCAAACCGTTCGGAATCTCCGTATGCGGAGATGATTGTTGACATCAGGATGTTGCGGAGGAAATCGTCGCAAGCGCTGACTCATTGTGACATCACTTCATAAAAGGCTCTGACATCACGTACGCCACATGAGTAAACAAAAACTCTCTGAGTGTGTAGGCCTATGTATGTATGTATGTAATCTGCATCTCGAGAACCGTTCTTCCCACCGGCCTCAAATTCGGCACGCGCGTTCCCCACCGCAGCAGGGAGAGCAGTGCCTGGCCTCGACCCCACCCAATACGCGATTTTCCTAAACCGGCGCGAAAGGTTTGGATTCTCCGTATGCGCTGATGTCCGCTAGGCAATAACCGAACAATGGGTATGATGGGTATTGCCCATAACAAATTCTCCATGGGGTGAGTAATTGATAGAAAATAAGTTATTTTTTGGGGTGAACTATCCCTTTAAGTAGTCAGAAGTAGTATTTCCAAAGAAATACAGAATGTGCCTGCTTTCAAAATAAATACTTAAGTATTGAAAAGTAAGTCAAGTAAATGTACTTCGTTACCGCCCACCACCGTCAATTCCCGAAAGTCCCGTCTGTTTACAGGAAATTGGACATGGTGACCATGTGATTGGACGGGGCCAGATCGAGGGTACTATTTGTTCATAAAGAGACACTAATGGCATATTTCCTCCCTTTATGCTTCTTAAATGAATTACATTAGAAAAATGAAAAATCAGCTCTTAAAATTGATCGATCTTGGGTTCCTAGTTACATAACCTCGGCCTGAGCCAGCCTAGAGCTGGAGCAACTAGAATCTAGATCATACATGGGCAACTGGCGGCCCGGGGACCACATGCGGCCCCCACCTAGGCCTTCACCTAATGCGGCCCGCAGGTTGATATTGGAGTACTGATATATTATTGATTTCAGCTGTTACAATTGCAAACATGGAAAAAATTACCCGCTTTAATTACTTCAGTCTATATTAGTAGCTTAATGACCAGTATTAAAATATTATTGTATTTTTCATGTCCAATGTATTTGTATTTCAGTTCATAAAGTTAACGTAAGAACATATAAATGCATTTGAAATGAACAAATACAATTAAAAAAAAGTTACTTTTCCGGATTCCACTTCAAAAATAGCAAAAATAGCAGCACGTTGTGCAGCCGTGACGCGGGTGAGTAGCTAACCTGCCGACGCTCATAGTCGAAAGAATGACTCGTCGAAAAAAGAGCAAGATTTCCCTGCTTTGGCAACGTAAGCGCCTGTTTCCTCATGCCAATAATGGTCCTTGAATTTAACTGAATAGGCTCTATGCATATAAGCCATTTTGTTCTACTTCCGGGTGTCTTTCGACATCCTTCACAGGTGTTACCGATGATACTAATGAAGGCTCTGTTCCATTCTGGTCAAACAGAGTCAGGGTGCTGATATTGTGCATGTTGGCTCACTGGAAACACTCTGCTACACCAGTGGGTCTCAAAGTGTCCTTGAGTGGGTTCCAAATGTCCCCATACAGGTGTGTAACTCTGAGAGTGCAAGGGTCCATTTGATTCCATTTGTTGATTCCATTTGTACAGAGTTATGGGGGTCCTTGAAATGAAAGCACCACTGTACAATAAATCAAACAGAGCCTTAATTAGTATCATCAGTAACACCTGTGAAGGAAGTCGAAAGACACCCGGAAGTAGAACAAAATGGCGTATGCTCATATAGCCTATTGAACTGAGAGAAACAGTCAGAACTCTGTGCTACACCTTGAGCCTTGTCTTGTTCCAACCTCATCACATGTACTAGTCACTCTGTCTGTCTGTCTGTCTGTCTGTCCCTCTGTCTGTCTGTCCCTCTGTCTGTCCCTCTGTCTGTCTGTCTGTCTGTCTGTCTGTCTGTCTGTCTGTCTGTCTGTCTGTCTGTCTTCTACTCATCAGGCCTAATCCTTTCCTTCCTCTGTCCTTTGCTCTCCACATCTTCCCCCATACACACACACGCACGCACGCACGCACGCACGCACGCACACACACACACACACACACACACACACACACACGCACACGCACACGCACACGCGCACCACCCTGCTCTCTCCTCTCCTTCCAGGAGCCAAGTCCTGGATCAATGTGCCATTGATTTTACTATCAATGAACATTAGTATGGATCAGACTGCTGCTCGCTCTGCACTGCCCCACCAAGTAGATGGTAGTGCACAGAACGCACACACACACGCACACACACACACACAGGGACATGCTGGGCCCCTGATTCAGCCCGGGAAAAAGAGTTGTAGAGGCCCTCATTGGGCGCTATAGAGAGAGATATAGCGCTGCTGCTACTCAAAGATTTGCCATTTCAGATCATGACAAGTGACAAGCCAGTGGGCAAATTACTGTACATGAGTTCTATTTTGTCGTTGTCGGGTGGAAACCTTGTATGTCCAAAACCGTTTGTTTTGTATTTATCATTTTAAAAATGATTTAAACTAGTGAAAACAGCCGATCTACAAGCACACAACGCCTCGCACCGCGTAGATCTGCTGTTTTCACTACTTTTGTGCAACGGTCTTGTATGATGAAGCAGGGCTTTGCTTTGCGAAAAGATTTACAAATTTGAAACTTGGAGATACGAAGTTTCTGCCCGACAGTGACGATTTACTTTGTTTATTTTTAATTTTTTCCTAATGGCCGGCCTGGACCGGCCGGGAATGAACCGGCCGTGGGAGTTGTCCCGCTTTTCCCAATGGCCAGCACGTCCCTGCACACACACACACACACACACACACACACACACACACACACACACACACACACACACACACACACACACACACACACACGCACACACACACACACACACACACACACGCACACACACACGGACGCACAGATTTTATCACCGTTCGGATGTTACGAAATAAAATCAGGCAAAATGTCATGTGGGTTAAGACGGGGAAATGAAAACAAAGTGGGATCAATGGAGAGAAGAAGAGGAGACATGGTGGGAGATTGAACCACACACTGTCTCTGCATGTTACTGAGGACATGATTGACAAGCAGGCAGGGGCGTCACAAGGGGGGGGGAGTGGGACTGAGTTACTAGGGCCCAAGGTGGAGGGGCCCTAACTTTAGCTATTGAAAAATAGCAGATATATACAAGCTCACAGCGCGCGAGCGCGGCACCGAGTGCCGCACTGCAAGCTTGTAGATCTGCTATTTTTGAAAAGTCGTGAAAATGTGTGCAAATCTTTGAATATATGTATTTTTTAAGTGAACATTTTGCAACTCAAATTTTGCTTCTGGTGGGTCCCTGGAACTAAATATTTTGAGATGGGGGGTCCGTGGCCAAATACATATACGGTAATCTTGGGGGTTCTTCACATGAAAAAGTTTGAGCACCACTGATATGGGAACATAGATGCACACATTTTCACGACTTTTCAAAAATAGCAGATCTATAAGCTCGCAGTGCGGCACTCGGTGCCGCGCTGTGAGCTTGTATATCTGCTATTTTTCAATAGTTAACATTCATGGGGGGCCTGCGGTGAATCCTTGTACCCATGCAGGGCCCAAGAATTTGGTGTGACACCCCTGCAAGCAGGCACGTCTGCTAATCATCACTCACTATACTCTCTCGCACACGTACATGCACACACACACACACACACACACACACACACACACACACACACACACACACACACACACACACACACACACACACACACACACACGCACACAATCAGTGCCTCCTCTCTCTCACCCTATAATGGGTTGTGACTGTGATTGACACGTCTCTCTCTCTCTCTCTCTCTCTCTCTCTCTCTCTCTCTCTCTCTCTCTCTCTCTCTTTGTGTCCAACATTGTGCTCGTTCCACACAGAACAACCCAGCAGCCTTAGCGCTCCTCTCACCACAGACAAACAGACACATTCAACACACTCACTACGTTCAAACCATAGACTGTAAAAAAATATGGACGAAGCGAAGCCATTGGTTTCTATGCTGCGAAAATGACGTTTTTCGTCCCTTGCATGGGTGACGCCGTCATTGTTTGAATGGTACCCCAGGAATCATAAGGAATGCTATTGGCTGACAACGGTCACGTGCAACCGCAAGGATACATGGGAGAATGTGGTCGGAGCCTCCCGAAATACAGCACACGAAGAAGAACCCAGCCGGCTGGTATCAGTTTAGTCGGCCACGCCCCCCGCAACTTTATCATCAATTTTAACATAAATGGGACCATATTTGCACAAAACGCATATCATGGTGATTGAAAGGGAGTTTTTCACTAGCGATAGGAACCACAAAGTATTTATGACAACGTTTATTAAGGTTAGAAAGGGGAAAACGAATGGGGTCCAATGTAGACACATTCTTTTTGGTACCTCGCGGGGGGAAAACAACGCAACTAGCGGCCAAACATAGGAAGTTTTAGTTCCGTAGTGAATTCGTTTTAAATCGGCGGAACTATGCCCCTGGTTCAAACATCTCCATCCTATAACAGGACGCTAGACTTTATACACCACTGTTTCCCAAACATCCAGTCAGGACCCATTTGTGGGTCGTGATAGAATATCCCTTTAGTTTTTTGTTTCCTAAATTGTGTCATTACCGGTAATTATTAGTATTTTAAGGTATTTCTTTTTTTTTTTACAAATCTCTATTAGATTTTGAGCAGAGGATGGAAGACAATAATCAAAATTAATCAAGAGTGACATGAAAATAATCAGCTTTTTTTTTTTTTTTACAATAATCAGTAAATAACAATTGGTAAAAAGAAATTTAAAATTCTTACTAGCGATTAAAACAAACGTAATGCATTGAAAACAAAAATCCAACATTTTTCAGAAAGAATTTCATTAATAAAATAAGAAATAATCAAAGAAATGCCCTAATTTATGAAACAAATCTTTAAAGAAGTAGTGAAAATAGCAGATCTGCAAGCTCACCACGGGACGCGAAGCGGCGCATTGTGAGCTTGTTGATCTGCTTTACATGCTTACTCAGTTATTCGTTATGTGAAAGTCCTATGACGTCTATGATATCTGACATCATCATACATACATTCCCTTTTATGCCCATAAATGGAGATCCCCTCTGTAGAACCAGCCACTGACATCACTGTAATGTCAGGGGAACCAAATCCCTTTTATGCCCATATATGGAGATCCCTGTGATGCCAGGGGAACCAAATCCCTTTTATGCCCATATATGGAGATATGGAGATCCCCGTGTTGCCAGGGTAACCAAATCCATTTTATGCCCATATATGGAGATCCCTGTGATGCCAGGGGAACCAAATCCCTTTTACGCCCATATATGGAGATCCCTTATGTCATCAATATTAAGCCCATATCTGTGAATATCTATGGGTACCAGATGTCTCCATATATGGTTAAATGGTCCGATATACATCACTGGCCAGAAGACCAAGAAATGGTGCAACCTCGCCCTTTGCTTTTCTCCCTTAGGCATCTTACTGGTAGGTAGTTTAATGAGGAATGCAGTATGGTGGTAGGTAGGTAGTTATGGCCTTTGATGTAAGATTTTCACTTTCTAGGATAACTATATTTGCTATTCCCAGATGATGCCCTTTTAGGGTACCCCTCATGCCCATATATGGAGATCCCCAGGCTTTACTAATTAACATAAGTTTTATGCCCATATATGGAGATCATTGTCCCAATGTCATCAGATATATGGGCATAAATAGACACAGGCAAACTAGATGGGCTGTATGGATATCCAGATGTGTGATGTAAGTGTTTTATTCCAAATGTGGCACCCCACAGACATATTTCCAGAAACAAAATCCCTTTCATGCCCATATATGGAGATTTCTGATGTCATCAATCCCAGGCCCTGTAAAAAACATGGTTGCTATGGTAAACAGTTGGTTGCTAGGGTAAACAGTTGGTTGCTAGGGTCAAAAAAACATGGTTGCTGGGGTAAACAGTTGGTTGCTAGGGTAAACAGTTGGTTGCTAGGGTAAAAAAAACATGGTTCCTGTGGTAAACAGTTGGTTGCTAGGGTAAACAGTTGGTTGCTAAGGTAAAAAACATGGTTGCTATGGTAAACAGTTGGTTAGTAGGGTAAACCTTCAATGATTTTGACATCTTGTTACTAATCTGTCGGTAGATAATGCCGGTCTTATATAAGGGTCATTTGTGTACGGTGTGATGTCATACTGATGTCAGCAGTGTGACAGGAGATAAGCGACCAACGGTCGCTTATCTCCCGATTAGGGAGTCTTACTGGTAGTACAGAGTATAGTAAGTGAATGAGACCCAGAATTACCCTAGCAGACAAAGATTTTCCTAGGGATGTTGAATTTCAATCTTTGTTAGATATGTTATTAGACACATTTACGAACACATTGGTGAAGAAATTGTTTGGTAAGGAATTTATTCCCAGATTTGACAGCTAGGTATTCTGCAAATTCTTCCTGACTAGTTTGACTGTCGTAGGCTATTTCTATTCAAACAACAACAGCCTTCATTTCAGTGTTTTTCATTTGTCATTCCATGGTTTTGTGAGTATATGGAAGATGAGTGTGCGAGAGAGATTGTATGATCGTCACTGTCGGGCTCCAAGTTTCAAATCTGCACGTTTTTTTCCCGTAAAGTAAAGCCCTGCTTCATCATACAAGACTGTCGTCATACAAAACATTGAAAATAGCAGCTCTACAAGCACAACCACAAGCACACAACACCTCACGATGCGAGGCGTTGTGTGCTTGAAGATCATCTATTTTCACTGGTTTACATAATTTCTAAAATGAAAAAATAAAAAACGAATGTTTATTTTTACATACAGGCCATACAGGGTTTCCACCTGACAACAACGATTATCCTATATTGAAAATATTCATTTTTATAAATCAAAAGCAACGCCAGACTTCCTTTTTCTGCCAATGTAGTACCTGTTAGCTCACAGCTATATACAGACCTCTGCTGAGAGAGAGAGAGAGAGAGAGAGAGAGAGAGAGAGAGAGAGAGAGAGAGAGAGAGAGAGAGAGAGAGAGAGAGAGAGGTTAGGTGTGTGTGGGGACAGAACAAAGGAACATCCCTCTTTTCAGAGCACATGCATGAAAGTTGATCCTGCATTAAGACCCCCTGCACAAGCAACCTGAGAGGCCTCAGGGCCATCCATAGCCCTGCCTGATTGTAAAAGCTTTCATTTAGACTGCGGTGGACGCCTGCCCGCGTGTCTGTACGTGCGTGCGTGTGTGTGTGTTTGTGTGTGTGTGTGTGTGTGTGTGTGTGTGTGTGTGTGTGTGTGTGTGTGTGTGTGTGTGTGTGTGTGTGTGTGTGTGTGTGTGTGTGTGAGCAGGCACGTGCACACATAGACATGAAAGGGGGCTTGAGCCCCTGCCCTTTTACCCGTCTGTAAAAAATGCCCTCTCTCTAGAGTCTCTAGACCATGAATGCAGTTTTCACATGGTGAAATAAATGCAAATGCCCTCTTTCCATGCCATACCTGAAGGCAGCATTCAAGAGAATTAATTGTCTTGTCCAAACTCTCCTGAACTTAAATGCAGCGTCTTATGTTGAAAGAATAGCCCTCTCTGTGTAGAAATTCATGTTGTACATCACATCTCCAGTATTGGTGTGGTATCACGTACCGAAAATAGCCGACCTCCAAGCTCGAAAATAGCAGACCTCCAAGCTCACAACGCGTCGCGCTGCGAGAATAATCTATTTGATAATGGACATCAACATCCACTCAGATGTCAGAATTGGCCACAAAACTCATCTGTAGTGCTCTTTGGTGTTGATGTACCACTGAAATGTAGCAATGTAGCTTTTGCCAAGCTACCCATGCAGCTACAAGACAGATTGCTACTAGTACTACTTGAAATTGATTTTCTTATGGTTGACTGATAAATAAATTCTGTGAACAACAACAACTTGTTTCTTATTCCCATATGAGACCAAAAGACTTCACCGAGAAATAAGACAGGAGAG